>NW_025343490.1:0-4508 GCF_016433145.1 Gracilinanus agilis
CTTCTTCTTCTTCTTCTTCTTCTTCTTCTTCTTCTTCATTTTATTTTTTTAGAAAAATTTTTCCATGGTTCCATAATTCATGCTCTTACTCTCCCCTCTACCAACCCAACCCCTCCCATAGCCAACACACATTTCCACTAGTTTCTTCATGTGTCATTGATCAAGACCTATTTCCATATAATTAATAATTGCACTAAGATGGTCGTTTAGAGTCTATATCCCAAATCATGTCCACATCAATCCATGTGTTCAAGTAGTCATTTTTCTTCTGTGTTTCCACTCCTGTACTTCTTCCTCTGAATGTGGGTAGTATTCTTTTCCATAAATCCCTCAGAATTGTCCTGGATCATTGCATCACTGCTAGTATAGAAGTCCATAACATTCAATTTTACCACAGTGTATCAGTCTCTGTGTACAATGTTCTCCTGGTTCTGCTCCTTTCACTCTGCATCAATTCCCAGATGTCATTCCAGTTCACATGGAATTCCTCCAGTTTATTATTCCTTTGAGCACAGTAGTATTCCATCACCAATAGATACCACAATTTGTTCAGCTATTCCCCAATTGAAGGGCACACCCTCATTTTCCAGTTTTTTGCCACCATAAAGAGCATAGCTATAAATATTTTTATACGTGTGTTTTTCCCTATGATTTCTTTGGGGTACAAACCCAGAAATAGTATGAACCAACCTTCTTGAAGCTGTCTTCTCTCTAGAAGTCCAACTCCTTCTTGAAGCCCACTTCTTTCTTGGAGTCCCTTTCTCCAGCCCCAGAAACACAGGGTCTATTATAGTGGCTTCTTGTCTTCCAAATTATCTAGCACTGGCCAGGGGGCAGTATTTGTGGGAACCAGTTCTTACCTTCTGGAGGGGTGAATACTCATCAAAAGGGTTCACAGATTCCTGGTTGATTGAGTTTCTGTGGGTGTGAATTCACTAAGTGGTTTTTGAGTTCCTCCACCTAGTTCAAGCTTCTGTTTATTCAATCAAAAGGTAGACAAAGGAGAGTTAATCCTGTCTCCACAATCTAGTGAGGTACTTAAGTTAGAGCTAACTAAAGTGTTAGCTCCCACTAGGTAAAGAGAATAAATGATTCCCTTTCACAAGTGTAAATTAAAGGAGAACAAGAATTCCCTTTTACAAGTGGAAAGTCAGGGTTTAAAAAAAAAAAAACAAAGATGAGAGTTAAGGAGTAGTAGGTGGAGATACAACAGTGATTTTAAAACAAAAGTCCTAAATAGATTTTTTTAATGAGAAAGAACCCAAGGTCACTAGCTGCCTAATTGATATCAGCTAATAATCAATAAGGGAAACACTTTGATGGGGGATTGAATTAAAACAAAACAAGCGTAACCTCCCTCTGAGGAGTAGCTAGTGAGAGTAAGGGTGGTGTGAGCCCATAGAACCCTGATATACTCTTTGATAACTGTTCTAACAAAGATAAATCACAGATGAATGGAATCGCAGTGTTTATGTACTACAAACCAAACACTGTATTATAGAATCATAAGTTTAAAACTGGGAGAAATCCCAGAGATATCCTAGTCCAACTTTTTCATTCTACAGATGAGCAAATTGAAGTCCAGACATGACTTATCTGGTGTCACATAGATAAGATGTGATCCTACATATGTAGGATCTTAGAATTAGATCTGGAGGAGACTTTAGGGGTCATCTAGTCCACCCCCCTCATTTTGCAATTGAGTAAAATGGAAACTGAGGCCAAGCCAGTTAAAGCTCAATATCACAAATGAAGTTTCCATAAATTTATAAATCTAGAATTGGAAGGGATTTAGAGATCATCTATCCCAAACCTTTTACATTTTACATTTAAACATTTTACATTTAAGGAAACCAATTCCCAAGGAGATTGAATTATTTGCCCACGGTCATACAGGTAGTAAATGACAGCCTGAATTTGAACTCAATTCCTCTGACTCAAAATGTGAATGCACCACATTGCCTCTCATTTGTCCAAATATGTCATAGACAGATCTTGTTTATGTATGGTTTGGACGATGGTCTCCGAAGTCCCTTCAAATATTAAAATTCTTTCCTTCTTTCACTATATTAGCCATTAGGGTTGAGAGCCAGGGATTGGGAATATCAATGGAAAAAACTAACCTTAAGTTGAGGGTTTTCCATTCCACTCTTTGATTACTCAACACTTGGCTTAGGGTACCATGAACTGGGTTATCTGTCCCCAAAGAGACTTTGACACTATGAGACCTGTCCCCACACCCTCTGCTCAGTCAGATCCCCTTTCGAGCCTTGAAACAAGAGCAGATCCAGCCCTCCCTGGACCTGCCTTCACACAAGTCTATTATTGTACCCTGTGTTTACTTACATTCTTTCTGTGGCTTGTGACCAAGAGATTTGGTCAAGGAAATTGGTTGCCAAGAGTAATGGGAAAAAGTGAAAAGGAGAACTTTAGATGGAGACTCCACACAGGTCAGAGAAAGCCTCCCTGCTAGGCAGCATGCATAGACTGGTGGATGGAGCTGAGGGTTTATTTTTTTTGGGGGGGGTGGATTTAGTTTTTCAAAAGAAAGTTTATACAGCTTGGGAGAATTATTTGAAAGGAAATGAAATCTCTAGCATTTACAGTTTATAGTCCTCCTCTTTTGGGGTCCCTTCTCTAAGCACAGCTATGAAAATGGAAAGGTTTGTCCCCTTCCCATCAGTGCCCCCCTGCCTGGGGCCCCACCACTGCTAGCCCTTGTCCCCTCTCCCCCACACACTCACACCTACAACACTGGAGCTGGAGCTGCAAACAGCTGGGTGTTGTTGGACAAGAGGGTCTTGCTGCTACAAGAGCTCCCCAGGGCAAGATCAACTTGAGTATGATTCCAGATCAGAACAAGGTTGAGGCTTTTAAGACTATCCACTGCTGGGTGGGATTTTGGCCATGAGGAGTAGTGGCTGCAAGCCAGGAGTCTGGGGTTCTGGTCCTATCTTTGCAATAATTCACTACATGCATGACCTTGGCCACAGTCATAGGGCCATAGATTCAGTCAGACGGGATCTCTGAGGCCAGGCCAGTCCTGCCATGTGTTACAAATGACAATAGCTGGTATTTCTTGATTCACTTGTTACCTCATTCGAGGTTCACAACAACCCAATGAAATGTGTGTTTTCAGAGTTATGGCATCCCAGCATCATGCAATCAGGAGAGGTCACAGGTCTAGAACTAAAAAGGTTTATTAAAGGACTTTTCACTTTACAGATGAGGAAACTATGGCTCAGAGCAATTAAGAAAGCAACCCAAAGTCATCCAGAAAGGAGTGTCAGAATTTGAACCCAGGTGCTTTGCCACTGTATTACATTGCTTCCAGAATGTTGCATTCCCTCTGTGGGTCTCATTGGATACAATCTTAATAGGACAATGGAATGCTTCTAAGAATGGGCCAGTAAATGTTTAACAACCAGCTTTCTGAAAATGCACAAATGTATTTGAGTTTCTTCTGAATTATTAACATTTTTCTCCATCTCTTTTTTAGGTCTAGACAATCAACAAAACAACAAATTAAGTATTGATTGAGAATGATTTCTAAAGTGTAAATGCTCCCCCTGAAAATTTAACTATCTGCCCTCTAGAGACTGAACAAGCTGCACTTAATAAATGCTTCTCTCTTTCCTTCCTTCTTTCCTTTCCTTCTTTCCTTTCATCTTTCCTTCTTCCTTCTTCTCTCCTCTCCTCTCCTCTCTTTTCCCTTCCCTTTCCTTCCCTTTCCTTCCTTCTCCTCTCCTCTCCTCTCCTCTCCTCTCCTCTCCTTTCCTTTCCTTTCCTTTTCTTTCCTTTCCTTCTGCCCTTCCTCTTTCTCTCCCTCTCTCCCTTCTTCTCTCCCTCCCTCCCTCTCTCCTTCTCTTCCTTCCTTCCTTTTTTCCTTCCTTCTTTTTTTCCTTCCTTCCTTCTTCCCTTCCTTTTTTCCATCCTTCCTTTGATACACCCCCTCCAAGATGCTACCATCAGAGGCTCCTGAAGCCCCAGTCCTACTACCCAAATCTGTCATATACACCATAGTTAAAGAGCAAATGCCTGAGGTAGGATTCAAATTCAGGTCTTTTGATTCCATATCTAATACACTACAATATGTTACATGAATAAATATAAGATTGAGTGAACATCCAGGTTAAGGAGACACTGGCTTTATAGAATATTCTTCTTGAAGGTAAAAGTTCCAACTATACCAGGTACCTATGGCCACCTCAAAAGTGAGAGGTGACAAGGAAGTAAAGAGAAAGGATGAAATAATACATTAGGCCTTTATTCAAGCAGAAGAGATTCCTAGTCAGCAAGAAGCTATCATTTCAAGTAGTTCTTTGTATGTAGGAATGCAACTTCATACTAATATTATTCCTTTTTAAAAAGGAAGGAAGAAAGGAAGGAAGGAAAGGAGGGAGGGAGGGATGGATGGGGAGAAAGAAAAGAGAAAGAAAGAAAGAAAGAAAGAAAGAAAGAAAGAAAGAAAGAAAGAAAGAAAGAAAGAAAGAAAGAAAGAAAGAAAG
>NW_025343491.1:0-1960 GCF_016433145.1 Gracilinanus agilis
TATATAAAACTACATTCATATATACATACATATACATATGTAGTCCAGTATTATATTGACTTTTTAAATAAATAATGACAGAATCAAAGATGTTTTGAAATTCCAGACAAGCTTGTAATTTTAAAAGCTCTTCTTTCTGAAAATATTTTCTTAAAATAGCACATTTATCCCTTTGCAAATTGGAAAATAATATGTTAAAAATATGGGTTAGGATTTCCTTTGGAAATTGAGTCTGAAAGAACTAAACTATGGTATAGTGGACTTGTGGCATAGAATTTTACCCCAAGTGAAAAAAAAATCTAATTAATTTCCCACCAAACTCATTAGTCAACTTAAAAAATACAGAAGTGTCTATCCACTAAATTCCTGAACAAAATTAAAAAACTTTGAAACTGAGGAAATCAGAAAATAATTCAAGATTAGTCAACCAGTGTGGCTCCATTTTATGACAAAGATATTGAGATGGTTTGTCATTTTCTTTTCCAGCTCATGTTAGAGATGAGGAAGCTGAGCCAAACTAAGTAAAAATGACACACAGTAAGTATCTGAGACTAGATTTGAATTCAGATTTTTCTGACTTCAGACCTGGTGCTTTATCTACTCTATCATCTAGCTAGCTGCCCATAGATATGGATAAGAAATAATCATAAATATTGGAGGCCACTGGTCTATGTTGTAGATATTATTGAATATTAAGAGAGAAATGTTTTTGTTTTTTTGTTTTGTTTTAGAACTACTGTTCAGTGACAACATTCTTTTTTTTAATTTTAATTTTTTAACATTTATTAATAATCATTTTTAACATGGTTACATTTTTCATGCTCCTACTTTCCCCTTCACCCCCCGCACTCCCCCGACCCATGGCCGACGCACATTTCCACTGGTTTTGTCATGTGTCCTTGATCAAGACCAATTTCCCAATTGTTGGTGGTTGCATTGGTGTGGTAGTTTCGAGTCCACACCCTCAATCATGTCCGCCCTGACCCATGCGTTCAAGCAGTTGCTTTTCTTATATGTTTCCTCTCCTGTAGTCCTTCCTCTGAATGTGGGTAACATTCTTTACCATAAATCCCTCAGAGTTGTCCTGGGTCATTGCATTGCTGCTGGTACAGAAGCCCATTACATTCAATTTTACCACAGTATATCAGTCTCTGTGTACAGTGTTCTTTTGGCTCTGCTCCTTTCACTCTGCATCAGTTCCCAGAGGTCTCTCCAGTTCGCCTGGAACTCCTCCAGTTTATTATTCCTTTTAGCACAATAGTATTCCATCACCCGCATATACCACAGTTTGTTCAGCCATTCCCCAATTGAAGGACATACCCTCCTTTTCCAGTTTTTTGCCACCACAAAAAGCGCAGCTATAAATATTTTTGTACATGTCTGTTTATCTATGATCTCTTTGGGGTACAAACCCAACAATGGTATGGCTGGGTCAAAGGGCAGGCATTCTTTTATAGCCCTTTGAGCATGATTCCAAATTGCCAGCCAGAATGGCTGGATCAGTTCACAACTCCACCAGCAATGCATTAATGTCCCAATTTTGCCACATCCCCTCCAACATTCATTACTCTCCCCTTCTTTCATTTTAGCCAATCTGCTAGGTGTGAGATGGTACCTCAGAGTTGTTTTGATTTGCATTTCTCTAATTATTAGAGATTTGGAACACTTTCTCATGTGCTTATTGATACTTTTGATTTCTTTACCTGAAAATTGCCTATTCATGTCTCTTGCCCATTTATCAATTGGGGAATGGCTTGATTTTTTATACAATTGCTTTAACTCCTTGTATATTTGAGTGATTAGACCCCTGTCCGAGTTTTTCGTTATAAAGATTTTTTCCCAATTTGTTGTTTCCCTCCTGATTTTGACTACATTGTTTTTGTTTGTACAAAAGCTTTTTAGTTTAATATAATCAAAACCATTTAATTTACATTTTGTAATTTTCTCTAACTCTTGCTTG
>NW_025343492.1:0-2224 GCF_016433145.1 Gracilinanus agilis
AATTACCAGCAGGCTCTGGCTCTACTGTTTGCTGTAGAGGAGATTAATAGAGACCCCCATCTTTTGCCCAACATTTCCCTGGGATTCCACCTCTACAACACCTACCCCAATGATGAGAGAACCTTGGAGAGCTCCCTGCAGTGGTTGTCTGGGCAAAGCCAGTCCATTCCTAACTACAGCTGCAGGAATCAGGACAAGTCTGTGGCTGTTATTGGAGGAGTCACCTCGGCTCTCTCTGTCCAGATGGGGACAATACTCGACCTCTACAAGATTCCACAGGTGAATGATATTCACCTTGACTATGCCTTTCTCTATGCCTTTATCCACCAAAAATTACTAATATATTATTATTTTAATAAAATAGCAGCAACAACAATAACTAGCATTTATGAAATGCTTTAAGATTCTTAATGTACTTCATACAGATACTATTATTGTTCCTCACAGCAACCCTCTCAAATGCTATTATGAGCCTAATTATCAGAGGAGCATAGTGAAACTGAGAAAAATTAAGTTACTTGTCTATATTCACGCAGCTAAGAAGTTACTGTGGCAGAATTTGATCTCAGGGCTTTTTCACATGATTTAAATCCTCTTGTTACTGCATTTTCAAGCTGCCTCACTTATCAGGGAAGATAAACTTCTCCTGGAGCATCACCCAAATTATAGACCAAGAATAGAATTGGAGCCATCTAGATTCCAGTTCATGAAAGTATCTGATAGGTAACCTGGATATACTTGACAGGAGAGGAAGAATGCATCTGCTTTCAGAAATTGCTAGATCCTGAAGATTAGCCAATATGACAGTAAAGGAAAACAATAAATATTGACAGGGATGTGGCAAAATTTGGAAATTAATAAATTCTTGGTGGAGTTGTGCATTGACCCAGTCATTCTGAAAGGCATTTTAGAATTATGCCTAAAGGCCTTTAAAATAATGCCTACTCTTTGACACAACAATACCACTACTAGATTTTTGGTCCAAGGAGATAATAATGAAAAGTGTTTGTACAAAAATATTTATAGCTGCTGTGTCAATGGAGATTTTGAACCTTGGGCTTCATCCCCCATAAGTCCCTTGGTTTTCAAAAATTCCCTTTAACCTCTGCTGCGCCTCTATGTTTGCATGGTCCCGTTATTGTTTTGTAGTTGGCTATAACTCCTCCCTCTTTCTCTTTTGCTTCTGGGAGTGGGCTGAGTTTAGCACCTTTTCCCTCTAGTTTTTTTAATATTAGTTTATTATTAATAAAACTTTATAAAATATATTTAGTTAATGAATATTAATTTTAAGATCCACACTGAACTCTCTGTAGTGGCAAAAAAAATTGGAAAATGAGGGGGTGTCCCTTGATTAAGGAATGGCCTTGGTATATGATGGTGATATAATTTTATTGTGCAATAAGAAATAATAAACCGCTTGATTTCCTTATGAGCTGGAAAGACCTCCACGAACTGAAGCAGAGCAAAATGAGCACATTGATAACATTTATGTCTTCAGAAAATTACCTGTTCATATCCTTTGACCATTCATCAACTAAGCAATGGTTCCTATTTTTCTAAATTTGATTCAGTTCTCTATATTTTGGAAAAAAGGACTTTTATTAGAGAAATTTCCTATAAACTTTTTCTAGTTTCACTGACTTCCTTTATTAGTGCTGGTTTTTTTTAATTACTCTCCTTTCTCTTATTCCATTGCCCTCCTACTTCCCTGTAAAGAAACAAATATCATTATACATAATTGTGTATATACATACTTCTTTGATCCAAATTATATCAGTGATGTACTGCTGCATTCCCTTAAAATTATATGCTGCAATATATAAGCTCTTCCATGTGTACCTTCTTTAATGTGAAATTATTTATTCCATTCTTTCTCTACCTTTTCCCTATTCCTAGTGCATTCCTTTCTATTATTCATTAATTTTTTTCATCATTGAAACATAATTAACACATTCCCACAACTTCTGTCTATAGAGAATCCTGCCACTGGACCATATCACTTCCCCGTTGAGGACTCAAAGAGAGGGAGAAATACAGAGATTTTCAGTGATTAAAATGCCACTCATACAAAACCATAGAATGAAATTGGCATCGTCTTTTCTGTGAAGAAAAAAGACCCATTTCCTAATTCACATTTTGCTTCAGTTCTCTCAGCATCTTCATTGAACAAACTGATGCATATTTCTTTCTCTTCCAGATCAGCTATGGCCCCTTTGATTCCATT
>NW_025343493.1:0-6173 GCF_016433145.1 Gracilinanus agilis
ACATTTATAAATGTGAGATATTATTATAGAGATGTGTGGGATGGGAGAGAGTAGAGTTTGATGGATTCAGAACTGAAATGGCAATACCCAAAGAGTAGGAAGGAGGGAAAGTACTCCCAGAAACTGTCCTAGTGTCTTTGCTGTTCAAAGTTTTTATTAATGGCTTGGATAAAAGCATAGGTGGCATGATTATTAAATTTAAAAATGAATCTAAACTTGGGGTATCAGCCAATATGTTAGATTAAAGAGTCAGGATCCAAGAAGACCTTAGGCTAGAATGATAGAATTTAGATATAATGAATAGGAATAATGATAATAGAATATAATATAGATATACTATAATGATAATAGAATATAATCAGATAAAATTGAATTAGAGATAATGAACAAACATTTATTAAATTTGTATTATGGGCCAGGCCAGGAGCTATCTTAAGTGCTGGAGATACATAAAAAGGTAAAAAATAGTCCATCCTCTGAAGGAGCTCAAACTGTAATGGAGAGCTCAAATTCTGAACAGTAATATCTTTAAATCATAGCATACAAGATAGATAAGGAGTTGTAGAGGAAAAGTAACCTAGATGGGAAGGTTCTAGCATTTGGGAATTAGAGAGTGGTCAGGAAAGGCCTTCCAAAGGAGTTGGTGCTTGAGTTGTCTTTTCTTTAAAAACTTTTGCCTTCTATCTTAGAATCTCCCAGGGCAGAAGAACAGTAAGGGTTAGGCAATTGGGGTTAGGTGACTTGCTGAGGATCATACACAACTTAGTAGTGTCTGAAGTCAAATTTGAATTCAGAACCTCCAGGCTCCAAGCTTCACTCTATCCACTGAGCCACCTAATTGTCCTTTGATCTAAGTCTTCAAGGAAGCTAAGGATCCTAAGAGTAAAAGTTTAGAAGGGAGAACATTTCCAGAAAAAAATGGGGAACAACATGAAGATGGTAGATAAAATTTCATGTGAAGAACTACAAGTAAGCCAATAGGTTTGAATTTCAGAGGGCCTTGAAGAGAGGAGAATCTAAGAAGATAGGGAAGGTAGGAATTGAGTGAGGTGGGGCAAAAAGAGAGCAAGCTGGCCACTCTGCTAAGTACTTTGCACAGCTTTGACTTTCAGTGCCAGAAGAGTTTTAATTTCATCCTGGAGGTAAGATTATTGACGGGTGGACCTACTCTTTTTGGGAAACCAGTTTGGCTGTTTTGTGGAAGGTAAATTGGTACAGCAAGAGACTTGAGACAGGGAGACCAATGACAAGGCTATTTCAGTAGTTCACATGAGAAATAATTAGGGCCCAAACTAAAGTGATGGCTGAATCAGTGGTGAGAAGGGGTTCTATGGGAGAGATTCTTATAAATAAAGAAATGGTTCAGATTTGGCAATTGATTATCTATGTGGGGGTTAGAGAAAAAGAAGAGTGAGAGGTGATCACAAGATTGTGAAGATAAGTGACTAGAAAGATGGTGGACCCCTGGACAGTAACAAGTGAACAGAAAGTTCAAAAGAGAGGAGAGTTTTGGGAAAAGATAATGAGTCCCACTTTGAACATACTGACTTTGAGATGCCTGTAGGACATCAAGTTGAAAATATCCAACAAGCAGTTGGTGATGTGGGTCTGGATCACAGAGATAGATGAGGGCTGGAGAAATAGACCTGGGAATCGTCTACATAGAGATAGAAAATAAATGAATTTGTGAGAGCTATTGAGATCACTGAATGAAATAGTATAGAAAGAAAAGAGAAAGAGCTAGTACAAAGCCTTGGAATAAGGTCCACTTTCAGCTGCACTAGTGCAGAATGAGAAGGCATGGCTAACCTAGAATTCTTGTGAAAAGATCAGAGATTTTTAGTAAACTACATTCTCAGTATAAGTCAGTGGTATGCATATATCACAATAAGCTCAAAACGGATGCAGGATTTGAATATTAAAGGTCACATTAAAAAAAATTAGAAGAGAACCAGATGAAGTACCTTTCTCAGTTATCACTAGGGGGATAATTCTTTTTTTAAAACATTTATTAATATTTATTTTTTGAAAAGTTAACATGGTTACATAATTCATGCTCTTACTTTCCCCTTCGCCCCCCCCCAATTCCCCCTCCCCCCCATGGCTGATGTGTATTTCCCCTGGTTTTAACATGTGTCATTGATCAAGACCTATTTCCAAATCGTTGATAGTTACATTGGTGTGGTAGTTTCAAGTCTATATCCTAGGGGGATAATTCTTAACCAAGAAGGGGATAGATGTGATCAGAAAAGATAAAATAATTTCAAATACATGAAGTTATACACTAATATAGCAAGGAGAAGAAAGGAAGAGATCAATCGGGAAAAATTTTTAGTATCAAATCTCCGACAGCTGATATCCACGATTTATAGGAAATGAACACAAATATATAAGGCTAAGATCCATTCTCCCAGAGAATATGTTGTCAAAGCATATGAAAAAACAGTTTGAAAAAGAATTGCAAACCATTAACAACCATATTGAATATTGCTTCAAGATATTATAATCATATCAATATAAATCAAAACAAACTTGAAATTTCACCTCATATCCAGCAAATTGGCAAAAAGAACTAGATTGGAATTTCAAGCAGTATTGGAAGAATTATGGAAAGACAGGTATATTAAATACTGTTGATGGAACTGTGAATTGGTCCAAATTTTCCAGAAAGCAATTTTGGATTATGCTAAGAAAGTGATCAAAATGTCTATACACTTTGATCCCCAAACCCTACTACAAGCATATAAGCCCAGAAGGTCAAAGGTAGCCCCATATATGCCAAAATATGTATGGCATCACTAAATTTTTTAGTAGCAACAATTGCAGGCAAAGTGGATAGCCATCAACTGGCACATTGCAAAACAAATCGTGATCCATACCTGGGATGTTACTGTGTCATAAGAAACAGTGAATATGAAGAATAAAAGGAGCTTTGGAAAAACTTATGAACTTATAAAAAGTGATTTGAGCAGAACCAGAAAAAAAAATATTTATACAATGATCACAATGATTTAAAATAAAAGAATAGCAAAACAAAATTGAAACTAAAGGCAAAGATCCAGAAGCTCAGCCAACACTTCCCTTTCCCACTAGCAGCAATGCTTGCTTTCAACTCCACCATCATTATGCCCCTGCCTGGGAACACTACCCTCCTTTTCATCATCCTTTTGTGTGTTGTCCCCCATTACATTGTAAGCTTCTTGAGGTACGGTCTGTTTTTTTCTTATTTGTATCTCTATTTCTTAGCACAGTACCTGGCATGTGGTAGATACTTAATACATGTTTATTGTATTATAAAATGGCCAACCCTGGTCCTGAGGAATAGACATGAGAATACAAATCTCTCCATTTGCAGAAATAAAATACTATGGTTGTGGAAGAATTGATACACTGTGGGCTTAGTTGATGCATAGATTAGTTGAGTTAAACTTTTTTCCTTCTTAATTTATTCTTTCTTGACAAGCGATGCCTCTCTGAGTAATGATGGGGTAGGAACAATATATTAGAAAATGAAAAAGATGTAAAAACAAAATATATTATTAAATTTTTAAATAGACAAAAAGAGTTATTAGTATGTCCAAAAAATACAGGTGGTTATACTATACAACAGGAAATCACTGTCATTGTGTCCATGTCAAGCCTAGGATAAAGTTTTGTATTCATTTTAGATTTATGTGGTTCAACACAGTGCCTGGCACATAGTAGATGCTTCATAAATGCTTGTTCTCCTAGTTGACTTTTTTTATGAAAGACATTGTCAATCCAGAATGTTTGGGAGTGGGAAGGATAATGTGAGGGTTAACTCCCATGTCATATGTAGAAATGTTGAGTTTTATTAGTTTATTCCTGACGATGATTTAGAAGATAGAGGAGGCATGTTAACTACATTCAAGTATTTGCAAGATTGGCATCCAGATAAAGTATTAGTCATATTCTTCTTGACCCTAGGGGGCAGAACTATGACTAATGGGTAGTAGTTGCAGAGGTAGATGTAAGCTTAAAGGAAGGAAAATTTCTCCCCAAATGATGTCTGTTTCAGTGTGGCATGGATTTACCTTAAGAGGTAGCAGATTCACTTTCACTAAGTTCTTCTAAAGGAGACTGGATGACCACTTGGTGGGGATGTTGTAGTGTGGATTCCTGTTCAGGTACAGGTTAGACTGTGCATAGCCTATGTGATTCCTTACAATTCTAAGATTTTCTGATTTTCTGATACACTTTCAAGCATTAAATATAAATAAAAAACAATAGCTTCCCCACAAACTTCTCTTTGCTCTAACATTTCTTACCTTGAATAGTTAGGCTAGTCTTAACTTACATAAGCACTTCCAGGGCCTACAGTTCCATCCAGTTAGCTACTCCTTTCACTAATACAGATCTCAACCCTTCGGGATCATAATTGGTGAACAATCTTCTGATGGAAGCTCTGAACTTAATTCCTGAGACGACCAATTTTACCATCTGTTCTTGGTCTAGGCCTGATGCTTTCTAGCCTTTTATGGCCTGTCAGATCTTGCCTACTTCCTTTGGTATAGACTTGGAAAATCCAGAGACAAGATGTTTTAGACCAAGATGGCTTAGATAATGACAGGTCATAGAGAACCATACTGTAAAAATGAGCAAATGGAGCTTTTTAATTCAATTTTGATAGGCTGTTGAGCTTTAGACAAGGAGTCAGAGAGAGAGATGAGAGTAATTAGGAAGGCTAGTAACTGGCATAGAACTAAAAGTTAGGGATTATGTTAGTGAGGGGCAATGAGAGAAGATTCCAGAATAGTTTTCGAGGAAGTGATTTAGTATTGGTTGAGAATATGTTGCTGGTGATTATACTTCAATCCGCGTCCTCTGTTTCATTTCCTCTGCCTTAGAAGAGTAGTAACTTACACTTATAGTTTTGCAAAACTTCAGGTTTGCAAACAGGCTTTGTAAAAATGATCTCATTTGAACTTCATAATAATCCTGTGCTGTGTACTACAGGTAGTCTTCCCATTTCACAGATGGAGAAATTCATTAAAGAGGTTGAGTCTTATCTATGGTAAGTGCCAGAGATGAGATATGGACCCAAGTGTTCCTTCTCTTGTCCCAGCATTCTTTCCAAGACCAGGAAATTTAGGAAGGAGACCTCCTGGGAGAAGAGATTAGAACACTGGATCTGACTAAGGTTTGCAAAGAAACTAGGCATTCACCCCCGTTTTTACTGGAGAGGAAGAGTCCTGGATTTGCTTTGCCCAGGTCTCCCTTCTGATTAGGATTGATAGGAGAAAAGGAACTGATAAGAAATAATCACTGTTATAAGCCACCATAAAGCCTAGATAACACAAGGCCATTTGTGACTGAAGCTTCTATCACAGAGCAGAGGCATTGTGTCTTAACAATAGTAGGTAAATAACTGGTGGTTAGGGTTTGAGGGGCCAAGTGTTTTAGCAAATAAATTAAAACTGTGTTATCTACTAAACCAGTAACCAGTTCCAGATTAAATAGTTTGTAAAAGGGTAGCCTGGATAGAAATAGGAAAAGCAGACTAGAGCCCGAAGCCAGCTGAAATTTGGAGTTCTCTAGAGGAAAGAATCTGAGCAAGTGAAATCTAAATACTATGTCTGCCTTTTAAATACAGTCTGGTCTAGTGGACAGTGCAAGAGACTAGGAGTAAGTCTTTGTGTGGGCACGATCTCCCAGTGTCTTTTGCAGGAGGGGCCAAGAAAGACAGGTATGTGACCTGCCTTTAATGATTTACGCCTCTATTTTCCTACATTTTCCCATTAAACTTGGAGTGATTTTAAACAAATGACTTAACTATATATTTGTTATTGATGGCAAAGGAAGCAAGCTCTTTTCACATTCTATCAAATTCTATATAAAATTTTGCTGCTGTGTGTTTCTTTGTATATATATATGGTCATTACTGAGTATCATCTACATGCAGGGCATATGCAAGGTCTACTGATAAATAGATAAAAACCAATTCAGCTCAGTTAGATGAAAAAACAATACATTTCAACAAGGCTTTCTTAAGTGACAGCTCTGTGCCAGGTACCACACTATGGGCTGAAGATACAAAGACTTTGATGAAAACGGTCCTAGCTGTGAAACTTACAATCCAATAAGGAAACCATGTACAAAAATAGGAAGGAATATAAGGTAGAGGGACTTGAGGAGAGTGAGGTCTCTTGGGG
>NW_025343494.1:0-5670 GCF_016433145.1 Gracilinanus agilis
TCCCCTGTCTTAGTTCTCCAAGATCTAGAGAGAGCAACGATCCTCTCTGAGACACTGTCCCCAGAGCCCCCAGGGTTTGACTCTGTGTGCTATTTAGCCCTTGGCCTCAAATATTCCAGGACCGGCTGCCTCCTCCCTGATTAAAGATTTGGTTTTGCTAACTACTTTAATGGGTCTGTGCTTTTCCAGGTTGACAAGTAGGAGCTGGTATTTTGACAAAACAAATAAACTAGATAAAGTACAGGTTAATCTAATTAAGAAAAGAAAAGAGGGGGCAGCTGGCTAACTCAGAGGATTGAGAGCCAAACCTAGAGACAGGAGGTCCTGAGTTCAAATTTGACCTCAGACACTTCCCAGCGGTGTGAGCCTGGGCAAGTCACTTGACCCCCATTGCCTACCCTTACTATTCTTCTGCCTTGGAGCCGATACACAGTATTGACTCCAAGACGGAAGGTGAGAGTTTAAAAAAAAAAAAAAAAAGGAAAAGAAAAGAGAACCAAATTAACAGTATCATGAATGAAAAGGCCATCTCGCCTCTAATAAAGAAGAAATGAAGGCAACTACTAAGAGCTATTTCCACAATTATATGACAATAAATATGGCAATCCTGGTAGAAAATAATAATTGCCTAGATGAAAAAAAAAACAGTAAATTGAATACTTAAATACTCTCATCTCAGAAAGAGAAATTGAACAACAAGCCATCAAAGAACTCCCTAAAACAAAATCTCCAGGACCAGATGGATTCACAAGTGAATTCTATCAATCACTCAAAGAACAACTAATCCCAATACTACACAAATTATTTGATATAATAAGCAAAGAAGGAGTCCTACCAAATTCCTTTTATGACACAAATATGGTACTGATTCCAAAGCCAGGGAGACCAAAAACAGAGAAAGAAAACTACAGACCAATCTCCCTAATGAACATAGATGCAAAAATCTTAAATAGAATACTAGCAAAAAGGCTCCAGCAAGTGATCAAGAGGGTTATTTACTATGATTAGGTGGGATTTATACCAGGAATGCAAGGATGGTTAAACATCAGGAAAACCATCCACATAATTGACCATATCAACAAGCTAACCAACAAAAAAAAACATGATTATCTCAATAGATGCTGAAAAAGCCTTTGACAAAATGCAGCATCCATTCCTACTGAAAACACTGGAAAGGAATAGAAGGACCTTTCCTAAAAATAATAAACAGTATATGCCTAAAACCATCAACAAGCATTATATGCAATGGGGATAAATTAGAAGCCTTCCCAATAAGATCAGGAGTGAAACAAGGATGCCCACATTATCACCTCTATTATTTAATATTGTACTAGAAATGCTAGCTGAAGCTATTAGAGAAGAAAAAGAAATTGAAGGGATTAAAGTAGGCAATGAGAAGTCTAAGCTATCACTCTTTGCAGATGATATGATGGTCTACTTAAACAATCCTAGAGAATCAACAAAGAAGCTTGTAGAAATAATCAACAACTTTAGCAAAGTTGCAGGATACAAAATAAATGCACATAAATCATCAGCATTTCTATACATTTCCAACACATCACAGCAGCAAGAGGTAGAAAGAGAAACACCATTTAAAATCACCCTAGACAGTATAAAATACTTAGGAATCTACCTACCAAAACAAACCCAGGAATTATACCACTTTTGCCACTGATCCAAGACAATCCTAAAGGACTGAAAAATGTTGTCTCCCTCCAGAGAAGAACTGATGGCTTCTGAATCCAGAACGAAGCATACTCTATTTCACTTTCTTCATTTTTGTTTGTTTCTCTAAGTTTTCTGCCACAAAGGACCCATATGAAAGATGTCTTACATGATTGCACATGTAAAATCTATATTGGCAGGAGGAAGCTAAGTGGCTTGATAGATACAGCTGGGCATAGACAGCAGCTACAGAATATTCTAACCACGGAATATTCTGACCACCTGAAAGGGAAGTTGGGGACTGAGGTGGAATATGGGTGGAAAAGCTTAAAGCTTAAGAAAGGGAGGACACGTACAAACACAACTACAAAACACTTTCCAAACAAATAAAACTGGATCTCAACAATTGGAAAGCCATTAATTGTTCATGGGTAGGATGAGCTAACATAATAAAAATGACCATTCTACCCAAATTAATTTACCTGTTTAGCGCCATACCTATCAAGCTACCAAAAAACTTCTTTACTGAATTAGAAAAAACTATAACAAATTTCATTTGGAATAACAAAAGATCAAGAATATCAAGGGAAATAATGAAAAAAAAAAAGGGAAGGAAGGAGGCCTAGCAGTACCAGATATTAAACTATACTACAAAGCAGCAGTCATCAAAGCAATATGGTACTGGCTAAGAGATAGAAGGGAGGATCAGTGGAATAGACTTGGGGTAAGTGACATCAGCAAGACAGTGTTTGATAAACCCAAAGAGCCCAACTTTTGGGACAAAAATTTGCTATTTGACAAAAACTGTTGGGAAAATTGGAAAACAATATGGGGGAGATTAGGTTTAGAATTCAGCGGTTCCCAAACTTTTTTGGCCTACCGCCCCCTTTCCAGAAAAAATATACTTAGCCCCCTGAAAATTAATTTTTTAAAAAATTTTAATAGCAATTAATAGGAAAGATAAATGCACCTGTGTCCAGAAAGAGAAATTCCATTTAAAATCACTCTAGACAGTATGAAATATTTGGGTATCTATTTGCCAAGACAAACCCAGGAATTATATGAAACTACAAAACACTTTTCACAAAATTTAAACTAGATCTAAACAATTGGAAAAACATTAATTGCTCCTGGGTAAAACAAGCTAATATAATAAAAAAGACAATCCTACCCAAATTAATCTATTTATTCAGTGCCATACCTATCAAACTACCAAAACTACCAAAAAACTTTTTTATACAATTAGAAAAAATTATAACAAAGTTCATCTGGAAGAACAAAAGATAAAGAATATCAAGGGAAATAATGGAAAAAAATGTGAAGGAAGGGGGCCTTTAGTATCAGTACATAGAATCAGTAAGTGTCAGGATGATGCTATCACTGATGACTATGTTGTTTACAATTGCCTTGACTTCTAGAGCTTTATGAGCATTCAGATTAAACTGATACAACAATGATCCTTGCCTTGGAAGTAACGGTTCAGAACAGCCCTTCACCATCCCTGAGTCCACCAAGATGACTCCAAGGCTATTTCCTGTTATCATGATTGAGCAGAACTTCCCAACTCCTACATTCCAACATTCTAAGGTTACTACCAAGCCCTGATGCCAGACAGAAGTTGCCATCCCTTGGGGGCCCAGCAGTACCAGATATTAAACTATACTATAAAGCAGCAGTCATCAAAACAATATGGTACTGGCTAAGAGATAGAGAGGAGGATCAATGGAATAGACTGGGGATAAATGACCTCAGCAAGATAGTGTTCAATAAACCCAAAGAGCCCAGTTTTGGGAACAAGAACTCACTATTCGACAAAAACTACTGAGAAAATTGGACAACAGTATGGGGAAAATTAGGTTTAGATCAACATCTCACACCCTACACCAAGATAAATTCAAAATGGGTGAATGACTTTAAATATAAAGATGGAAATCATAAATAAATTAGGTGAACATAGAATAGTATATCTGTCAGATCTGTGGGAAAGGAAGGAATTTAAGACCAAGCAAGAGAGAGAGAACATTGTAAAATGTAAAATGAATCACTTTGATTATATCAAATTAAAAAAGGTTTTGTACAAACAAAACCAATGCAACCAAGATTAGAACTGGGAGAACATTTTTATAAAAACCTCTGACAAAGGTCTAATTTCTCAAATTTATAAGGAACTAAGTCAGTTGTACAAGAAATCAAGCCATTCCCTGATGGACAAACAGTCAAGGGTCATGAATAGGCAGTTTTCACAGAACGAAATCAAAACTATCGATGAGCACATGAAAAAGTGTTCTAAATCCCTCCTGATAGAGAAATGCAAATTAAAACAACTCTGAAGTACCACCTCATACCTAGCAGATTGGCCAATAGGACAGCAAAGGAAAGTGATAAATGTTGGAGGGGATGTGACCAAATTGGGACACTAATGCATTGCTGGTGGAGTTGTGGATTGGTCCAACCATTCTGGTTATTAAAGGACCCTCAAACTTTTAAACCTGGGTGTTTGGCGTTTCTCATGAGTGTCCCACTTCAATACCTCACCCTAACTCCTGTCAGAGAGACAGTGAGCAGGACTGGGCAAACTGCTTGTCTTGATGGCCAGGGGCCCTCTGGACATCCCAACCTCCAGAAGTGTTCCAGGTCTAAAAGGACGTAGGAAATTCCTTTGTGCCCCTTGGACTTTCCCCAAGAGCAGGGGTTCCCAACCTTTTTTGGCCTCAGCCCCCTTTCCAGAAAAAAATATTACTTAGCCCCCTGGAAATTAATTTTTTTCAATTTTAATAGCAATTAATAGGAAAGATATGCACCTGTGGCCATCACCACTTCTCTGGATCGCTGTAGCACCCACCAGGGGGCGGTAGCGCCCACTTTGGGAATCACTGTCCTAGATCAATGATGGCAAACCTATGGCACAGATGCCAAAGATGGCCTGCAGAGCCCTCTCCCCACCCCCTACCCCCAGAGTTCATTACTAGAAAGGCAGAGGGACTCCACTGGAGCTGCTCCCCTCCCTCCCCCTCTCCACAGTACCTGATGGCATTTTTTCACATCACTTTCCCCTCTGGGGGGGAAAAGGGGAAGGGGGCAGTTCACAAAAGGCAAAGCAAGAGAGAAGCCCAGTGCTCTGGCCACTCCCTTCCACTTCTCTACACTTGCTGAGGACATTCCTTACTTCCACCCAGCAGCCAAATGGGAGAGCTTTTTCCCTCCTCTGTGTGGGGTATGGAGGAGGGTCACACCTAGCACTGGGGTGAGGCAAGGCCTGGCCCACCCCAGATCCTCTTTTAACATAGATATGCACTCCCAGTTCCACCCTGATAAGCCCTGGGTGGTACCTAATCCCATCATCCTTTGAACTCCACAGATGATCCCTTATGCCCTCCAGACACAAACCATCACCAAGACATCCCTTATACCTCCCAACCCCCCAAATTACCTCATTCCTGATTCAACCCATCCTGTAGCCCTGTGGTCAGAGGACAATAAAAAGCCCTCCTCCATCTCCTCTGGGAGGCAGAGTTCCACCTGCACCGTCTGCCTTGGCCATTCCACTTGACTTTGTTCCAATGAATAAATCTCTTCTTTTAAAGCTAACTTTTGGAGTCTTTCATTCCTGACAAGGGCCCGTGTCTAGACCCAGGCTTTTACTTCAAAGCTCTCCCACAACATCTGAACAATGGCGCAGACCTAGTACAGAAAGACACATGTTCTTTTACATTTCGTTCTGCCTTTATTGACTTTTTTGATGACCAATTCTATGTGCTTGGGTTGAGTTCGCTTAAAACAAGGTCATACTGGACAGAACGTATAGGAAATAATTAGCAAAGGAAAATGGTTAACATAAAGAGTGTTGCGGGAAGAAGTCCCAGACTTGGTGACGGAAGGCTGACTCAGCCAAGGAATTACCTGCTCAGTGAGCAAATCTTATAAAAGAGAGAAATTGCTAAGGAAAGAGGATAATCCTGGCTGGGAGGGAAGATGAAGATGGCCTCCTCCAGGGACAGGAGAGTC
>NW_025343495.1:0-3575 GCF_016433145.1 Gracilinanus agilis
AAGAGAGGACTATAGTTTGACAGGAAGGTAAGAGTAAGTAAAGGGGGTTCTAATACTATAATTCTCTAACGGAACCCCACCTCTTTCTACCTTCTCTCCCCCAAAGGAAAAGAAGGAAAACTAAAAGGGTTTGCAGGTGGGGGTTGGTTTTACGCATGGGTCTAGGCATGTTTCTAAGCAATAAGGAAGGACCCGATGGATAAAAAGAAATCGATAATTAGGGGGGCGGACAACCAGGTGACTCAGTGGATAGAGAGCCGGGTCTGGAGATGGGAGGTCCCGAGTTCAAATCCTGCGTCAGACACTTCCTAGCTGGGTGGCCCTGGGTAAGTCGCTTAAGCCCAACTCCCCAGCCCTTTCTGCCCTTCGGCCTAGGAGCCAATACACAGTTTGGATTCTAAGGGGGAAGGGAAGAGGTTTGGGGTCTTTTGTGCTTTTTTTTAATAAGAAAAAGAGTGCCGGAGAAGGAGGGAGGAGCTTTCCACCGGCCCAGCTCTCTGGAGGAAGAGGGCAAGAAAACCCGGGGAGGTCTGGTTAACTTCACTTAGGGATGGGCTCGCCCTCGGGGCACACATGCATTACAAAGAACGGGACACCTCGCATCCCCAAGAATCCGGCGAGTTCCCTCGGGCACAGCCAGCTGCTGGGGGGGGGGGGGGGAGGGAGGAGGCCCAGCTGGCCTCCCCTGGGAAGATCCGGCACTGCGCGCGCTGTTCCGCAGAGTGAGCAAAGCTTTGGAGCAGGACCTTCACTCCACGAGCACCTACTGTGTGCCAGGAGAGGGGCAGCTTAGTGTGGTGGACAGGAGGGGAGGGGTGGCCTGAAGGCCCGAGTTCCAGACCAGCCGGATCCCCTGAGGGCAAGTCCAGCCTCTCCCAGCCTGGGGAACTCTCCAACTCGGAAACTGCCCAGGGCGGAGCTGGTTCCAATCTCCACTTTGTGGGGCTCCCCAACTGGCCTTCGGGCTGTCTCTCCCACCCGAGCCGGGGTTCCAGCTCAGCTTTCCCCTCAGAAAGGACCTTCCCTCCAGCCTGGATGTCCCCAGATTTCATCTGGCCCAATCGAATTGTTGAAGGTTCTTCTTGTGTTCTGCTGACCCCAGTGTATGGCACACAGTAGGTGCTTCCTAAATGCTAGCTGGTTCGTTGATTGGCCGTTTCTTTTGCCAGTGAGATCACAGGCCCACCCCCACCCCAAACATCTGCTAAGGACCCTAAGGATGACTTCCAGACAAAGCCCAAATGCTCTTTGCCCTCCCTGGGGGGGGGGGGGGGCTGGCCATTCTCCTAGGGAGAACCCCACATCCGGACCTGGAGGAGCTTTTAGGCTGGCCAAGCATTTTGCTGGCTGGTCCCATTTGAACCCTGTGATGCCCCGGAGAGGTCAATGCTAGGATTATCCCCGTTTTACAGATTCGAAAATCGAGGCACAGCAAAGTGATTTGCCCCCGGGAAGGAGAGGCCGGGATCTCACTCCTCCCTACCCTTGGGGCTTCTGGGAGGGCTGAGCAGTCCATCCCCAGCCGCCCCCTCTCTGTCTCCTTTTTTCCACTATCTCCTGGGTAGTTTCCTGTTCCTCCTACTTCTGAGGTTTCCCCCTTCCACCCTGCTACCCTTCCTGCCCAAAAGATCAGCCTCAGCCCCCTCGGTGACACCCCCCCAACTCCCGCCCCCCTCGGCCCTCCTAGCTGCCGGGCCTGGAGCGTGCTGGGGGCTGGAGGAGCTGGCCTGCCCCGCCCCGCCCCACCCCACCCCAGCTGTGGTCGTCTGACCTAGTTGCCTGAGGAACCACACAGATTAGCTGCTTCCCCTCTTCCCGGGCAGGTTGTGGGGAGCCTCAGCCTGTCCTTAACCTTCACACTGTCAGTTTTGCCACCTGGGAAGCAGATTCCCCCCTTCCTGAAGGCTCCTTTGGGCCCTCTCCCTTACCGAGGACCCTTGCGAAGGGGAGCCCGGAGGAGGGCGCTGCCAGGCTGCCCCCCACAAAAAGCAGGGGACCCCGAGGCTTTGGGGTGGAGGTGAAACGGGAAGGTGGGGGCAGCCGGAACCCTGCGGGGGGGGGGGGGCGGGAGGCTGGCTCAGCCTCGGAGAATTCGGCGGAATAACGCTGTCCTGCCCTCTCCTTTACTACAGCGGCCATTCGGGAGAGGTGAAGTGACCAAGGTCACATGGCCAGCAGGAGCCACATCTGGGTCACATCTGCACATTTTCTGACTCCAGATCCAGCGTTTCTCGCTCGGCCAAAGTGAAGAATGGAAATGGAGGCTGGGGCCAGATGATGGAGAGCCTTGAATGCCAACTGAATTTAGACTTGCCTTGGAAATGTGTATTTCTGAAGATTAGGATTAAATGTTCTTCTCCCCCCTCCCCCCAACATAAAATGCTTTTGGGAAACAGGAAATGGGCTGACCAAAGGCCACTTCTGGGAGGGAGAGAGGAGGGGAGCTCCTTAAGCCAGCAGAGCCTGGGTCCTAGCACACCAGCACTGGCCTGGGGCAGACGCCAGGCTAATCCCCATCTCAGGCGAAGGCCTCCGGGCTGATGGAAGGAAGGGGTGGCAGGAGCTGGGCTCCAGCAGTTCCAGACTCTCCCCCAGCCTGTATGACCACCCTCAGGAGGTAGAACTCTCGAACTCAGGCCCTCTTGACTTAGAAGCCCTGGCGCTTTCACAGCCTTCAGAGCCATCCTTTCAAGGATGACAATAGTCATCCTCTCACGTTAGATGCATGGTAGAGGGCAGCTAGGTGGCGCTGCAGGGGAATAACGCACTGGACCAGGAGTCAGGAGGAACTGAGTTCAAATCTGCCTTCAGGCACTTACTAGCTGTGTCGCTTCACCCCCATTGGCCTCAGTTTCCCCATTTGTCAAATGAACTGGAGAAGGAAATGGCCAACCACTCCAGGATCTCTGCCAAGAAACCCCAAATGGAGTCACCAAGAGTTGAACATGGCTGAAAAATAACTCAACAACAACAGGAAGTGATTGGCCCGTCCCCTCCCAGCATCCTAAGTCAGCAGAGCTCCAGGCCCCAGGCCCAGGGATCTATCAACCCTAGGAGTTCCTGACCCCAGGTCTAGGTGTTTTGTTCTGTTAAACCCAGTGAGAGTTGTATTTCTTTCCTTTTTGTGCATTTCTAAGAAGAGATCCGTGGGCTTCCCCAGACTGGCCCAAGGGCTCATGGTTAAGAATCCGTGACCTGGCCACACACTGCCTCTTCATGGGACAAAATATAAATTTGGACAAAGCCTTCATCCTAAATCTATGGCCTCTAGCAGAATTCGTCCTTCCCCCGTTACCCCCGCCCCGCCCCCCCTCCTGTCTCGCTAGATCAGCCCTCTCATTTTAGAGAAAGGCCCAGAGGAGGCCAAGGACTTGCCCAAGGCCACACAAGACAGACTGTTGGGTCCGGCTGATCTCCTCCTCCGCCGCCCCAAGGAGGACTGGGGACCTGGCGGCGGGGCGGGGCCTAGTTTAACTGGCGGCTTCCCCAGGCCCCGCCCCCAGCCTCGCCCGACGTGGCGGCCGGAGGAGAAGGCGGGGGCGGAGGGTCTCGGTCTCTCTCTCTCCCCTCCCCCC
>NW_025343496.1:0-1640 GCF_016433145.1 Gracilinanus agilis
CCCTGGGAAGTCTCTACCTAGATCTAGTTTCTAAAACATGTGCTATGTACTATATTAAGTGCTAGGAACAGAAAGATAAAAATGAAATACTCCCTGACTTCACAGAGCTTGCACTCATTAGGAGGAAGGGTGAGGGGAAGATATAACATATAAATTGATTGGTAAGCACAAAATATATAGAAATATATTAAATCTTTCCTCCTGGGTAAAGTTAAAATATACCTTATCATTATTATCTTTAATTTAAACCCTTACCTTCCATCTTGGAGGCAATACTGTGTATTGGCTCCAAGGCAGAAGAGTGGTAATGGTAGGCAATGGGGGTCAAGTGACTTGCCCAGGGTCACACAGCTGGGAAGTGTCTGAGGCCAGATTTGAATCTAGGACCTCTCATCTCTTAGCCTGGCTCTCAATCCACTGAACAACCCAGCTACCCCCTAAAATACACTTTATAGCTATGTTGCAATTCAGGGAACACATTTTTGAATCTCTGAAGTAGTAAGTTCAGGAGGATCTTGCCAACAATGAAATGTAATTCTAACTGCTATACTCATATTCCTCATTTTTTTTGGTAGTAGCATCTTTTGAGCCTTAGGACATCCCTTTGATCATATGGCTTCAAGTAAGTATCAGAAAGTTGAAAAAAAAATCTAATGCTCTATGCCTATAAATGTATGTCTTGTATGGACAGGTTTATTTACTTCTTCAAAGGCATGGGAATAAAATTTCATACTAACATTTAGGCAGATTTAATATTCATCTTGAAATCTCTTCGATGATACATATTACTAAATTATAAGTTTCACAAAGGCAGGGAACATGTAAAATGTATTAAAAGACTAAGAATCATAAGGGTAGTGAAGTGATCCCATTCTTTTTTTTTTAACCCTTAATTTTGGTGTATTGTCTTATAGGTGGAAGAGTGGTAATGGTGGGCAATGGGGGTCAAGTGACTTGCCCAGGGTCACACAGCTGGGAAGTGTCTGAGGCCGGATTTGAACCTAGGACCTCCTGTCTCTAGGCCTGACTCTCACTCCACTGAGCTACCCAGCTGCCCCCGAGGTGATCCCATTCTTGACAGAACCAGATTCTATATTCCTCATAATCTATAAAGTTCAAGTATAATCTTTTTTTTAATTTATTTATTTATTTTAACATTTATTAATATACATTTTTAACATGGTTGCCTGATTCATACTCCTCTTATCCCCTTCACACACCCCCCCCCCGCACTTTTTTTTTCCATGGCCGATGCGCATTTCCACTGGTTTTGTCATGTGTCCTTGATCAAGACCAATTTCCAAATTGTTGGTAGTTGCATTGGTGTGGTAGTTTTGAGTCCGCACCCTCAATCACATCTACCCCGACCCATGCGTTCAAGCAGTTGTTTTTCTTATATGTTTCCTCTCCTGCAGTCCTTCCTCTGAATGTGGGTAGCATCTTTACCATAAATCCCTTGGAATTGTTCTGGGTCATTGTATTGCTGCTGGTACAGAGGTCCATTACATTCAATTTTACCACAGTATATCAGTCTCTGTGTACAATGTTCTTCTGGCTCTGCTCCTTTCGCTCTGCATCAGTTCCTGGAGGTCTCTCCAGTTCGCCTGGAACTCCTCCAGTTTATTATTCCTTTTAGCACA
>NW_025343497.1:0-9599 GCF_016433145.1 Gracilinanus agilis
CTTTCCCCTTTACTTTCTGTCTTAAAATTGATGGTGACTATTGGTTACAAAGCAGAAAAGTGATATGTACTGGACAATTGGGATTAAGTGACTTGGCCAGAGTCACATAGCTAGGAAGTATCTGAGATCAGATTTGAGCTCAGAACCTCTCATTTCCAGGCCTGGCTTTCCTAATCACTAAGCTACTTAACTGTCCCAGTTTTTTTTATTGTTTCTTTTAATTAATTGTACTTATTTGATTAATTGTTTTAAAATGTATAAAAATCTGTCTCCCTCTGTATTTGGGGTCCAACCTTAAGCTGGGGAAGGATCCTAGTCGTGATTTGTTAGGTAAATAGTATATATTGGGGCAGTTGGGTGGCTCAGTGGATTGAGAGCCAGGCCTAGAGATGGGAGGTCCTAGGTTCAAATCTGACCTCAGACACTTCCTAGCTGTGTGACCCTGGGCAAGTCACTTCACCTCCATTGCTTAGCTCTTACCACTCTTCTGCCTTGGAACCAATACACAGTATAGATTCCAAGATGGAAGGTAAGGGTTAAAAAAAAATGATAATCTTGTAATAGCCAACTAGCTTTGCTTTGTTCCTTCTGGGCTATGGATATGCATGTACTGTAGCTGTATTTATTATGCCCTGCAAGTAACTTAGACATGTTGTCATTGCAAGTCCTTGTGGGTGATCCCTGTATGAGGCCGTATCTATTGCATGTAACCTGTATGTGAATTTTTCTCCTTTTGTATTCAGTGGTCATCTGGTTTCTTGAAATACCAAGAAAATTGTCCTTGTGTTAAATCCCTGTTGTATATATTTATGCTGTAAACTGTTAAAAGAATTTCTACTCTATCTAAACTATTTCTATTCTAACTAGCCTATGCTCGGGATTTGAACAAAGGAAAGTAGGGGAAGGTAAGGGCTTTACAAAAGTTGATACAAAGTGTAAAGTAAATATAACTTATGCAAGAGTGTCAACCCCTTGGAATCGCTGGGTTACCTCGTTTTAACTAGCAGTCTCTAACCACCCTCCATCTCCACCCCAAAGTCAATCCCTGAGAAACTGCTCTGGCCAGCAGTTTCTAAACTCCCCCAAGAAGACTCCCCCATACCTCAGCAGTTTCCAACCACCCCTGTTCCCGGACAGAGATAATTGCAAGGACACCTCTAAAACACTCCCTCCTACTGTTCTGTGTATCCTGACTGTACTCCCTTCTTCTGCTTCCCACGATTAAACCCTGCTAGAATTTCCTTTGCCCCCTCCTTCCCTGAACATCCCTGGCTGAGGAAGAAAGAGTGTTATTCTGAACTGCAATTTCTAAGCCCAGAATAAATGCTTCATCACATTTACTGATCACCTGGTGGGTCTGAGCTTATAAAAAAGTTTAACAATAGTTAAAAATCTTCAAGCTTACCCTGGCTCATTTTTGCAAGGGAATGCAAAAAGTGTCAGCTCAGGGGAGTAAAGGAGCCCCATTTCTGCTCCAGTTTGGGGTGGTTTTCTGTGGTCCTGTGCCCTGCAGACAGAGGGAGGCATGGGCTCTGGTTGGCTGAGAGACCTTGGAGCCCATAGCACATCTTGCACCATACATGATTTCAGATTGGGGGAGGCCACTTCAGGGAAGGAGTTTGAAAGGGTAGTCAAGAGGGACCAGCTCTGATTGTTTGGAATGGCAAATTGGAGGTCTCCCTGGAATAGCAAGTGTTGGGAGAGAGAGCCAGCCCCCAACATGGCCCTGGACTTCCAGCATTTTTAACCCTACACTGCTAAGAACTGACTTCCTTTCAGGTCTTGATCAATGACACATGTAAAACCCAGTGGAATTGCTCGCTGGCTATGGGAGGGGAGTGGGAGGAAAGGAGGGAAAGAACATGAATCATGGAACCATGGGAAGATATTTTAAATTAATTAATTTAATTAAAATTTCCCAAAAAACCCCACAAGAATTGACTTCCTTCCCTTTCTCTGTGAAGTCATTGTCTCTTTTGGAGGACTCATTTCCTATGGTTTATTCATTTGTCAAGGAGTTTTTGCTTACTTTGATATGGAGATTTTACTAGCCATTCATGATGGTCTTTTCATGACAGGGAGGATTTCTAGCATTTTGTGGTAAGCTGCCCAGAAGTGAACTATTTTCTTCCCATCGAGAGCAATCAGCAAGTGGCTTTGTATTTGGAACTCTTTAAAATACTCCTAGACTACTGATATTTGATGTATAATGGACAGATCTCATTCTAGTCTCATCTCCCCCTTGAAGAAAGGAGAATGAAGTGATGATATAGTCATGGAGATTGTGGATCCTCTTTGCCCCTCTACATTAGGATTCAAGCTTAGCCTTCCTCTTACCCTCTGAAAAGGTGGAAATCAAAGGCTCATCTCCCTTGTGCTAATAGCGGGTAAATTAAGACAGTTTGAACTTTGGGGGCTCTAGGCCATATCCCATTGGCTTGCCACATGTAACTTCCATTGAAATTCATGCTCACACTTCACCCAATTATGTGCATAATTCTCTGAGACCTCAGAGATGTCACTGGACATTCTCAGCTCACAGTCAGTCTAAGTAACTGGACTCAGGAGTGTCTATTCATTCATTGGTGGGAGCTGATTCAGTTTCTTCTCCCCTGGCTCTAGAATGGTTATACCTTTGCTGGCATGAAGTCAGTGAGAGGTATGCCTGGAATTGGTGTCCCTCTTCCTTCATAACATTTATTTTCAGTGTCAAAGTGGATTCATTTTGGGGGCAGCTGGGTTGCTCAGTGGTTTGAGAGCCAGATGTAGGGAGGGGAGATCCTGGGTTCAAATCTGACCTCAGACACTTCCTAGCTGTGTGACCCTGGGCAAGTCACTTAACTTCCATTGCCTAGTCCTTTCCATTCTTCTGCCTTGGAACCAATACACAATATTGATTCTAAGATGGAAGGTAAGGGTTTTTTAAAAAAAGGGGATATATCTTTAGAGAAGCAAATTTTAAATATAAAAGCCAAATATGTCATATAGTATGGGAATCATTGTAGTGTGCTGGCATTTGGAATTGGAAGAGTGGGGTTTGCATTCTAGACTCTGTGACTTTCAAGCATCTACCCTTTTTAGGACCTCAGTTTTCATATCTGTGTAATGGGGAGAGGGGTCAGCCTCCTTTCACTCAGAGCCAACATGAGTGAAAAGAGGGTCTCTCCATTGAACCCAGTCCCTCTTAGCACCGGGCAGAGTGCTTTGCTGATAATTCATTCCCTTCCTGGAAGGAGTGAGGGAGCTGGCTTCCAGGAGAACAGTGAGGAAATGTAATACAAGGGCCTTGGAGAGATCTTTGTGGTGCACAGGTGTCCTGAGACTGGTTCCATCTGCTGACTGTAGTACAGGCTGAAGAACCTCTTTGCCCCGCAGTAGTTCTATAGCTGGAACTGGAGTCCATTCCAAAGACTCTTCCACTTCATGCTCCCCTTGGCTTGATTTCTCCCCACTGGTGGCATTCTGGTGAGAGAAGACAAGCTATCCCATGAGGGAATGGGCCTTGGGTCTTGTCCCTGGCTGGGCTTGACTCGGGCCGGGCCCCTAGTTATTTAGTTTCAATCTTGGAACAAAACGAGGAGCGTGTTGGTCATTCAAACGTTAACCAAAAAAGGTTGACTTAACTATGGCAGGAGAAAGATATCCCAGGAGCACAGGCCCTCTGAGGAGGCCTCAGTGAATCCAGCTCCTTTGGCTGAAGTACCGAAGTGATCCCTGCCAAACGTCAGAGAGCTCCCTTCTGGGGGTCCTATGGCTCTCGGGGTCTGGGGAAACGAGGAAATGATGTTGGCAGGCTCAGTCTTTAGGCCCTCCAGTCAACTGAGTCTTGAGGTTGGCCTCAAATCTTTTAGGAAAAATTAGCCTCCCTTCCAGGGGGGGCAATGGTTAGGCCTGCTCTAATCATAGATCCTCTTCATCCGAGGGAGACCTGCAGGTGGCCTGTCAATATAGATCACAGGGTCCCTTGGCATTGCTGGTTGCTCCTGAATCCCCATGGATTTAGGAGGGACCAATAACCTTTGGGCAACTAAGTGGTGCAGAAGATAGAATGCCAGGTCTGAAGTCTGGAAGACTCATCTTTGTGAGTTCAAATCTGGCCTTAGACATTCATTATATTATTATTACTATTATTAATAGACACATAGATGACCTCTTGTTCACTATATGACCCTGGTCAAGTCACTTAACCCTGTTTGCCTCTGTTTCCTCATCTATAAAATGAGCTGAAGAAGGAAATGACCAACCACTCCAGTATCCCTGCCACAGAAAATCCTAAACAGAGTCAAGAAGAGTCATACACCAATGAGCGACAACGTCTTTCAAGAGGCAGCTATGGGACCCAGTGGATGGAGCACCACACCTGGGGTAAGGAAGACCAGACTCAAATTTGGCCTCGGATACTTACTAGTTGTGTGATCCTGGGTGAGTCACTTCACCTCTGTTTGCTTTAATTCCCTGAAGAAGGAAATGGCAGACCACTCCAATATCTTGGCCAAGAAAGCCTTATGGACAAGGTCCATGGGGTCACTGAGGGTTAGACACAACTCAGCAACAATGAGAAAACCTTATCAATGCCCTCCTTCCTGCAGTTCCAGCTACTCAGTGGCAGCCAGTCAAAGAGTTTCCTATTCCCTACAGAGTGAGCAGACTGGAACCAGTTACCTTATTACAGAGATGTCTGCACGGGATCCAAAGTTCATGTAGGGACTGTTTCAGTGGCACTCTGTGTATATTAATAAGGACTGGGTTAATTGATCAGTTCTCAGTTATATCTGTAATAGGAAGTTTTTGGAGCATCCCTAAGACCTAGGATTTAGTCTCTTATTTTTTTAACCCTTACCTTCTGTTTTAGAATTCCAAAGCAGAAGGGTGCCAAGGGCTAGGCATTTGAGGTCCCACAGCTAAGAAGTGTCTGAGGTAAAATTTGAACCCAGGACCTTCCAACTCTGGGCCTGGAAAGTCTGAGCCACCTAGCTGCCCTAGGATTTAATCTTGATTCTGATTTTTTCCCAATTGCTATTAAAATTTAAAAAAAAAAATTTCAGGGGGCTAATATTTTTTCTGGAAAGGGGGCGGTAGGCCAAAAAAGTTTGGGAAACACTGTTTTAGATGAAGAAAATGGGATTTTTTCATAGAAATCCGCTGGTTCTAAATCCAAGACTCTCTTCACTATACTGAAGTGAAGCCTAGAGGAATAAAGTGATGTGCCCCCAAATCATGCACAGAGTCAAGACTAGAACTCAGCTTTTCTAATCTCCAATCTAATGCATTGGAGTAAGTTTTGCTGTTATGGTAAATGTGTATCCTGTTCTTTCCTTTTGACACTGAAAAGACTTAACTTTAAGGATCTGAAATGAAATAAAACAAAAAGAATAGGAGTAACTAAGTGGTTCAATGGATGGCAGTGAAGGGAGGGTGCATATACACAACTTCTCTCTTGTTTTTAATAGGTCCTCTGACTCAGTTGTCCTAGAGTTCGAATTTAATAGAAAATAGCATCATTATTTGAACATGAGGCTTTTTGTCTATGTTCCTTGAATTCCCCAAACCTATCACACCTTCCATGAAGACTCCCTACTCAAAATACATAGCACAGTTATCATTAGGGAAACTTCAAGGTGGTAAAAACCAACAAGGAGTTCCCTGGCACTTATGATGCCTAGGGATTGCTTAGTATTCCTCAGATGCTTTGTGCCAAGTTACCAGATGGCCTATTTTTCAGCGACAGTCCTTGTTTTGTTCATTTTTAATTCGGAGAAACCATCCTTTCTCATGAGTCAGTATTTGGCCTGTCTCTTCCTGTGAATGTCCTAAATATTGTTGCAGTTGCCATAAGGTTGAATTGAATGGGAAAAGGGGTATTGTGTTCCTTTTGTTTTTGTTTTGTTTTGTTTTAAAACCCTTACAACTCTAAGATAGAGGCAAAGGCTATTTGAGCAACTAGGAAGTATCTGAGGCCAGAATTTGAACTCAGGCTTTCCCATCTCCAGGGTTGACACTCTATCCACTGAGCCACCCAGCTACCTCAAAATAATGCCATGCAATTATTTGTTTGTTTGTTTTGTTTTTCTTTTTTAGAACCCTTACATTTTGTCTTAATTTCAATTCTAAGGCAAAAGGGTAAGAGCTAGGCAATTGAGTTTAAGTGACTTGTGACTTGCCAAGGATTACGCAGCAAGGAAGTGTCTGAGACCAGATTTGAACTCATGTCCTTCTGACTTCAGGCCTATTGTATCCACTGAATCTTCCTGAACTTCTATTATGAAACTTCCTTTTAAAGACTCTTTGAATGAAGTTTGTTCCATCAGTGAGATAGATTCTTATTTTTTTCCTCTCTCTCTTCTCTCATGTAAATACATTTCCATAAAAGTCAATTTTGATTTTAGATTATTCTTAATTGAGGATTGATAAATAGTTCAACCCTCTGGTGACCATCTTTAACATATTGAACCCATAAAACCCTTTTTTCTCCCTTACATGGGCAAGAAAGGTTGGCTTATATCATATCCCTAGAGTCTGGCATATAGTAATGCTTAGAAATGCTTTTTCACCCGTTAACATTATTTTAAACCCTTACCTTCTCTTAGAATCATTACTAAGTATTGATTCCAAGGCAGAAAGACAATGACTTTCCAAGGCCAAACAGCTACGAAATGTCTGAGATCATATTTGAACCCTAGGTTTGACTTTCTATTAATTGAGCCACCTAAGCTGCTCCTCATCCACTCATCTTATTCATTTATTTATTTTAAAATTTTTTGAACCCTTAACTTCTGTGTATTGTCTCCTAGGTGGAAGAGTGGTAAGGGTGGGCAATGGGGGTTAAGTGACTTGCCCAGGGTCACATAGCTGCTAAGTGTCTGAGGCTGGATTTGAACCTAGGACCTCCAGTCTCTAGGCCTGACTCTCAATCCACTGAGCTACCCAGCTGCCCCCTCATCCACTCATCTTAGAGAGGGAGATAAGACAAGCACAGGGAACAACTGGCTTTTATTGAATATGGAGCTTGAAATCTGCTAGAGATGAAAATTTCCATAATTCCTCTTCTAGCCTAGTTGGTTCCATTGAATTGTTTCCAATCCACATCTTCAGGATGAGATCAGATGAGGTTGCCTTTGGGCCCATAGGAGGAACAGAGAGCTTCTGTAGTAGATGCCTTTCTGATAATACAGTTACACTTCACTAGTCCTGGCTCTGATAACTTCAGACTTTCTCAGAGCCTGAACAAGAGCTAGCTTGGTTTATAAATGTTCAGTACCAGAGGTCAAGTTGATATAATCAGGATCACAGGGGGAAGATTTAGGATAAGAAGATGAGATCTTTTTAAGCAGCTTCCAAGCCCTGTAAAAATGTCTGTTTACATCTGAACCATTGTGACCTCCATATACTGTATATGTCCATTACAGTTCATTAAAGCAGTTCTCTAAAGGATCTCTATTGGGCAACACACTTGTTGGCAATTTGTCTGTTTCCTTGTATAAAACAACATTTTAGGGCAAGTCAGTTAACCTATATGGGCTCCAGTTTCCTCATTTATAAAATGAAGGGGTTGCAGCCATACCACTTCTGGGTTTGTACCCCAAAGAGATAATAGGGAAAAAGACTTGTACAAAAATATTTATAGCCACGTTCTTTGTGGTGGCAAAAAATTGGAAAATGAGGGGATACCCTTTGATTGGGGAATGGCTGAACACATTGTGGTATATATGCTGGTGATGGAATACTATTGTGCTCAAAGGAATAAAGAACTGGAGGAATTCCATGTGAACTGGAATGACCTCCAGGAATTGATGCAGAGTGAAAGGAGCAGAGCCAGGAGAACATTGTACACAGAGACTGATACACTGTGGTACAATCGAATGTAATGGATTTCTGTACTAGCAGCAATGCAATGATTCAGGACATCTTGGAGGGACTTATGAGAAAGAACCCTATCCACATTCAGAGAAAGAACTGTGGGAGCAGAAACACAGAAGAAAAACAACCACTTGATCACATGGGTTGATGCAGACATGATTGGGGATGTAGACTCTAAAGAGCACCTAAGTGCAAATATCAATAGTATGGAAATAGGTCTTGATCAATGACACATGTAAAACCCAGTGGAATTGCGCATAGACTATGGGAGGAGGGAAGAGAAAGAACATGAATCTTATAACCATGGAAAAATATCCTAAATTAATTAATTGAATACAATGTTCAAAGACTGACTAAATAAATAAATGAATGAATGAATGAATGAATGAATAAATAAATAAATAAAATGAAGGGGTTGGACCAGATGCCCTCCAAGATTCCCCCTGGCTCTAAATCGATGATCCAACGGTTCTTCAAAAGTGTTTTTATTACTAAATAGGCATTCTTCTCCCCCATCCTCAACACACAGTTAAAATGAATGATATCACTATGTTCAGATATTGTGACTCCATTTATTGCCATTAAAAATATTTACTTGAGGGAAATTAAGAGGCATAGCTATGTAGTAGATAGTCAGTACAAGTTAGGAAAAACTGGGGTCAAATCTTATGAGTGAGGGATATTGACTGTGTGATCTTAAGCAAGTCTCTTAACTTTGCCATATTCTAGGCAACTTTCTAAGATCATAAGTTGCAGAGAAATTGCTGACTTGTCTAGGTAGAGAGAATTTTATCATAGAAATTTCTTGTGAATCTGGGGATACCCAAGGCAGTTGGAGGCACAGTAAATAGTCAGGAAGATGTGAGTTTGAATCCAGCCTTGAGTCCCTACTGTGTGGTTCTGGGCAAGTCACCAACTCTCTCAGCTGGAATGTCCTTATCTGTAAAATGGGAATAATAGGAGTACCTACCTCACAGAGTTTGTGAGGATCACAAATTCTGAGGAGGCTATCAAATGAGATAGCAGAAGGAAAGTACTTTGCAAGTCTCCAAGGATTATTATACAAATATTCGCTATGGTTATGATTATGATGACTGGTCCAGGCTCTCTGCTCATCCTATGGGAATAAGCACAAGAGTAAAGAGGGAAACATCCAAAGTTTAGGGTTCAATCAATGACCCAAGCCACTTCTCATCCATTCTCCTTAAACAAAGGTCATTGGACTAGGAATGGGCCTTTCCCACTTTGATTCTGGCCAAGCTAGTGGTGAAATGAGGCTTTCTTTCCAACAGCCATAGTGTTTGACCCCCTATAAGGTGCTGAACCTCAGGAGAGCCTCCCAAACATCTACTGCTTTTCCTTATTATATTACATTATCAATATTATTATTCCTTAGGAAGGAAGGAATGCTGATTGATAGATCCTCCACCCCATAACTATTCATCAGCATTCCTTTCTTCCTTCAGCTACCGCCCAGCAGAGCTGTAACAGAGCCTAAGCCTTCCTGAAAATGCAAGGATCAGAGGACAGAAGGAGGAGGGGGAGGGGGAGGGGGAGGGGGAGGGAACAGGGAAGAGGGAGAAAGTGGTTGAATGGCTATTGGGCAACTAGGAAGGACAAGCACTGTTAGGTCATTGATTCTGCTAACACAGCTCCTGTTCTTCTATAAAAGGGCCAGCAGAGCAGCTTAGAAGCCATCACAGAATCCAGGGGGTCATTCTGTGATAGAAGCCCCATCACCC
>NW_025343498.1:0-2490 GCF_016433145.1 Gracilinanus agilis
CTCTCTCTCTCTCTCTCTCTCTCTCTTAGAAAATACAGACCAAGCTTGTAAGTTCCTGCAGGGTTGATTCCTACCCATATGAATCCTGAAGGTGAGCTGCAGTTATTCGTTGACCTCATGGGGGCTGTTCTGATAAGAATAATATGTCCTCATGCCCAAGGGCCCAGAGAGAAAAGCTGGGAAAAGCATCATAGGCCATTGCTGTGTGCACCTTCCAGTTTCTTCAAGATCAGCTCAGTCACATCAAAGAGATGAGAAACAGTCCTGGCAAATATGCAATCTTTCCTCTCCATTGCACCCTTAGTGACATACAGAGGAAAGTCAGGGAGTCCCTAGGCCACTGGTTACTTCTGACAACAGTTTTTCTCCTGACTGGTTACTGGTCCACTAATACTAGCAAAAAGAAAAAGGAAAGGATAGAAGGGTACCCTGCTTTTTGGCTAACCCATGGTGGCTTCCTGTGATCACCACTACCCCTTCTAAATGCTAAGGAACCATTTTGTGATACAGTCTAGAATTTTACAGGAATTGGCATTGAGCTCATAAGCCAACAGTTCAAATACTCCATTCTCTTCCCTTTTATGAAAAACAGAACCTCTCTTCTCTGGCTTCAGCCCTACAGCATCTCTACTAATAACGGCAATGGCTCTAAGTGGCCTAATGAACATTCACAAGTTCTTTGTGGACAGAGGTCATGCCATGTTCACCTCAGTCTCCCCATTAGTAATGGGCAATACAACAGGCATTCTGTAAAGGTGCTCAGCCCAAAGACCTTGGAGATGTGCATGATGGGGGTAATGGGGCAGGCTGTATAACAAGAGGAAAGATTCAAAGTCTCCCAGTGCCACTCTAGGAGCATTCCTTCTGATTAGTGATTTAAATTATTCATTTAAATGTTTGCCTAGACCTAAGATATCATATCTAAGCGTCCAGTTCAATCTTAAAAACAAAAGGAGAACCTAGATAGCGTGACTTGCAGTCACCAGGAGGGATGGGAGACGTGGGTCTCCTTCCCCTCAAAATAAACCTCCTGCCTCTGAGATGAATGTTCAGCCAAGCTCCAAGCGGACCCAGGCTTTCTGTGTGGCCTTGTGGAGTCACGGTATTATTCTCCCTCTTAATGGACCTCTTGTTTCGGCCCCTCAGGAAGTCTGAACACTGACCCTGCCTGAGAAAAGGGCCACATTTCTCAAGATGAGGCCACCAAGGCCAGGTGCTTGGAGAGCATTTTCAGGGAATGTTTTGGAAAACACTTAACACATCAATTATTTTCTGGGAAACAAAAGGACACTTGGACAAAGCAAGGAGATATTCTGTTAGTTATACACTCAAGGGCAACTTTAAGTGAAACCACCTGAAACCACTCCATTGGGGGGAGGGGAGACAAAGAAACGGATACCCTTAGCCAAGGTGGGATGAAGAAAGTATTGCTCCAATGGGATGAAATAGGGAGTGCTTAGAACTCGCAGCTCTCCTTCTCCTTCAGCAGGTAGAAAAAAAAAATGAGTTTCATACCTAGCTACGAGAACTAGTGGTTAAACTAGAAGCTACTAGACAGCTTCTACTCCTTCCCCTAGAGCAACATTGAGTCCTCAGAGGGCAAATTCGAGCTGTCTGTGATTCCCTCCTCCCCACCATTACCCAAGAGAGAGGAGGGAAGAAGTGCTTGGTTTGGGCAGCTGGACAGAGGGGCTGGGCATGCAAAAAAATATCCTCGGAGTGCCGGGAAGAGGGGGAACCAGAAGCTGCCTGAGTGCCAGCTGGGCACACATGCCAATACTTTGCCATCGTTGCCCTAGAGCCCGGCTACCCCAAAGGAGACCCTCTCTGGTATAGCCTTACCCTGCTCCTTCACCCTCCGAAGCCTCCTCAGCAGCAACCCCCTGCCCAAGTCAAAGAATCACAGAGTAAAAGTTAGAAGGGATCAATCCCAGTCCCTCCTCTTACACAACTAGTAAGCTTCTGAGATGGAATTTGAACCCAGGTCTTCCTGCCTCGAAAGTCCAATGTCCTTCCATAACACCATGCCATGTAAAAAGGAAGTTTTGGTTGCTGAGCTTGAAAGGCTTCAGTTGAACTTTCTGTGTTCAGAAGACAGAAATATGTTCATTCTCTCTGCCTTATGTACTATACCTGAGATTTTAGGAACTTAATTGATAATGAAAACAACTTCCAAGAAGCCCAAGTCATTTTCTTACTGAAATGGGACTGTCCTGAGCATGACCCTAAAAAGGAAAGCAGATGGATTTCCAAGGAAGATTATTGCTGAATTTTACCTACCAAAAATTGGCAATCATCTCAATTTTCTATGAGGTCTCCTGCCCTAAAAATTCCAGACTGACTCTTCTCACACAGAAAAAAGAAGATTGGGCTGGGCCCCTGCATCACGCTGGGAAAGGTGACAGGTCCTGCCTACTGCTTTGCTCACCATGACCCTGAGGAACAAACATATTTATTCTCTCTCTCTCTCTCTCTCTCTCTCTCTCTCTC
>NW_025343499.1:0-3492 GCF_016433145.1 Gracilinanus agilis
TATATATATATATGAAGGCTTTCTTGGCTCCTTCAGCTGCTAATGTGATCCTTTTCAACCGTCCCTCTCATATGTTCCCTATGAGTGTTTTGTCTACATTTATATGCAGGAATATTATCTCCCTCCATTGGAATATAAGCTACTGACATTTTCATTTTCGTCTATTCCTAGTGCTTATCTCTATGCTTGGAACATAGTAAGCAATGACCGAATGCTTCTTGATTGATTGGTGACTGTTCTTTAGGTTAAGTCATTCAGCCAATCATAAATGACCCTAACTTTATATTTAGTAGTTCATACCTCCCTGAATTTTCTTTAAAACTATTTTTTTCAATTACTTGTAAAAACAATTTTTAACATTCTTTAAAAAATGAGTTTTGAATTCTCTCCCTCCCTTTGCTGTCCCCACTGTGAGATGGTAAGCTATCTCATATAAATGTTACATATGCAATCATTTTTCTATATTAGTTATTTCATGAAAGAGAATTCAAACAAAAAATGAAGAAAGTGAAGCATAGTACATTTCAATCTGAAATTGTATTCTATCAATTATTTCTCTGGAAGTGGAATTATAGATTTCATCATGGGTTCTTTAGCATTTTCTTGGATCACTATATTGTTGAGAATAGTTAAGTCATATACAATCATTCATCTTACAGTACTGATTTTATTGTGCACAGTGTTTTCATAGTTCTACTCACTTCACTTTGCATAAGTTCACATAAGTCTTTCTAGGTTTTCCTGAAATCATACATTCATCATTTTTATATCACAATAACATTCTATTATAATCATATACCTCACTTTTTTTAGCCATTCTTTAATTGATGGAATTCCCTAATTTCTAATTCTTTGCCCCCATAAAAAGAAGTGCTATAAGTATTTTTGCACAGATATGTCCTTTTCACATTCATTTATCTCTTTGTAATACAGACTCAATGATGGTATTGCCGGATCAAATGATATTGACAGTTTTAAGCCCTTTAGCAATAGTTCCAAATTGTTCTCTTGAATGGTTGGATCACTTTACAATTCCACCTATAATCCATTAGTATGCCCATTTTGCACATGCCCTGCAACATTTATGACTTTCCTTTTCCATCATATTAGCCAATCTAATAGGTATGAGGTGGTACCTTTGAGTTGTTTTAATTTGCATTTCACTAATCAAAAGTATTTTAGATGGTTTTTTAAAATCACTATAGATAAGTTTGATTCTTCAATTGAAACTGCTTTTTCATATCCTTTTACCAGTTGTCAATTGTAGAATGGCTTCTATTCTCATAAAGTTAACTCAACTCTCTATATCATTGAGAAATGAAGCCTTTGTCAGAGGTACTTGTAAAATTTTTGTCTAAGCTTTGTGCTTTCCTTTTAATTTTGATTGCATTGCAAATGCAAAAAATTATTTTAATACATCAAAATTATCCCTTAAATAAGACAGCATGAGAAATTTTGTCAATTTCTTTGCTAAAATCTATAGAGGTGGGTTCCGGGTTAAGATGGCGGCAGAGTAAAAAGCAGCTCTTAACCTCTCCTGACCGAAACACACAAAACTCCTCAAGGGGACATAAAAACAAGTCCAGACGAATGGAGGAACACCACAACAGGGCAAAGAGTGGAAGGTACGTGGAATAGGGACATTTCCATGCTATAAAGGGGTGAAACAGCTCTCAATAAATCACGGGCTGAGCAACCACCCCACCCCCACCCCCTCCACATACAACACCTATAGCGCCGAAGCCAGTTAAAAAGAAATAGAGCAAGTTTGGGGCACCCATCGAGTCATTGGCAGCTCCAGGGCCTGTTCCTGAGAGCAGCAAGATTTGGGACCCCAAAAAGCCAAAGAATGCACGAGAAATCTGAGCGCGGGCACAGGGCGCAGAGAGTGGACACGGGCTCAGAGTGCAGGCACAGCAGAGGTGTGGGTGGAGGCAGACACAGCCACAAGCTAAAGCTCTAAAACCCTGAGTGGGGAACCAGTGCAGAAGGGTATACAACTGTGGAAGCAGCGCCCTGAGACTTGTAAAGAAACCTCTGGCAGACGATCAAGCAAGGGGGTCCACCAGGGGGCTTGACCTTGGAAAAAACCAGAACTCAGACCTCAGGAGCCAAAAGACCACGGACAGACCCCGAGCATGAGGATAAAGGTGAGAAGCTGCTGGACTAATGATAGCTACCCAGACTCAGGAAGTTCAGAAGAGAAAGATAAACAACAAGAAAAAGAAGTATTTAACACTCGACAACTTTTACACAGAGAAAATCCAGACAACCGAGCAAACAGAGGAGGAGAACAAAAAGCATCCAGACCCTCCCCAAATAAGGAAAACTTCTCACAAGCTATGGAAGACTTCAAAACTGAGATTCTGAGGAAGATGGAAGAGATCTGGCAAGAAAATAACAGTTTAAAAGGTAGAATCTTGCAATTGGAAAGTGAGGCTCAGAAATCAAATGAACTGATAAGCAAAGTGAACCAGATTGAAAAAGAAAACCAAAAGATCATAGCTGAAAACGAAAAGTTTAGAGCTGAAAACGAAAAGTTTAGAGCCGAAAACCAGTCCCTAAAGGCTAGAATTGAGCAATTAGAAGCTAATGATCTCTCAAGACAACAAGAACAAATAAAACAAAGTCAAAAGACTGAAAAAATAGAAGGAAATATGAAATATCTCAATGAGAGAGTGACAGACCAAGAAAACTGGTCTAGAAGAGACAATTTGAGAATAATTGGTCTTCCAGAAAAACCAGAAATTAATAGAAACCTGGACTCTATACTAAAAGAAATTATTCAGCAAAATTGCCCTGAAGTCCTAAAACAAGAGGGCAATATAGACATTGAAAGGATTCATAGAACACCCACTATATTCGATCCAGAGAAGAAAATGGCCAGGAATATAATTGCCACATTCAAGAGCTTTCAAGCAAAAGAAAAAATCTTACAAGAAGCTAGAAAGAGACAATTCAAATATCAAGGAACACCAATCAGGATCATACAGGATCTGGCAACCTCCACGCTAAAAGACCGCAAGGCTTGGAATACAATATTCAGAAAGGCAAGAGAGCTGGGCCTGCAACCACGGATCAACAACCCATCAAAACTGACTATATATTTCCAGGGGAAAGTATGGGCATTCAACAAAATTGAAGAATTCCAAGTATTTGCACAGAGAAGACCAGGGCTAAATGGAAAGTTTGATATCCAACCACAAAAATCGAGAGAAACCTGAAAAGGTAAATAAGATACAGAGGGGAAAGAAAGAAAACTTATAATTTTTAAATTTGCCTTTTTAAGGGCCTCAGTAAGATCTAATTATATGTATTCCTATGTAGAGAAATGTTATGTATAATTCTCTGTAGTGAACTCTATTCACTATTATAATATCCACTATTATAGTAATCAGAAGAATAATTCACGGGGTGAGGATGGAACACTAAATAATCTAAGATAACATGGGGGATGGGAAAGAGGGGGTGAATAGCAGGGGACACCAAGAG
>NW_025343500.1:0-1208 GCF_016433145.1 Gracilinanus agilis
AGGAAGAGAAGGGAGAGAGGAACAAAAGGGATAGGAACAGAGAGAGGTGATGCAAGTTGGCAAGAAGTGCTGAGAGAGGTAGGGATGGAGAATGAAGAGGTAGAGAGAGGGAAAGAGGAGACAGATATGGCTAGAGAGAGAGGAGGGCTGAGAAAGTTGAGAGAAAGGGAGATAGAAGAGGGCAAGCTCAGGGAGAAAAGGAGAGCTGGAGGGAGACAGACAGAGAGGGAAAACATGTGTGGAAGGTATTTGAGGTTGCCAGAATTCTGGGCACTCGCCAATTGTCAGCAAATTTCCCTTTTTGAGCCTTGGTTTCTCCAGAAGGATGCTGGATACTGGCTCTCTGGGGCCTGCAGCGACCTATGGATTGTCCCCCTCCCCACTCGATCTGGCAATGGAATTGTCAGCTTTGTGGAATGATCATGTGGCCTTCGTCCAATCAGAATCTTTGTTTCGTGTTGCTAGGAAGGCGGCTTCTGTTTGTTTTTTTTTTTTTTTTTTTTTTTTTTTTTTTTTTTCTTCTGAGGTAAATGCTTCTGCCCCTTCCAAAATGACTTTCTATTTTTCACTAACCATCTTTTGTGAGATGATTTCTGAGCCCCACTGCCTGGTTTGGTTCATTTCCTGAGAATTATGTACTTGATTTTGAATATTTTTTTTGGTCTTAACCTTTTATTGACTTTTCACCTTCTGATTTTCACTGATGCCTCATGTAAATTACGCTTGAAAACCCATGGGCATTATGGAAAATGTCTCTGGATAGATTTGGTTTTGCTACAGTAAGAAAAATCTTTGGTGAAATTTATATGTGAAGCACTCCACAGTGGAAGAGAAAGTTCAAATTCTTTAGGGCCTTTCAAAATCTGGCTTCCACCCATTTTCTCAGTCTCATCTCCCTGGTCTCCTCAGTGGATTCTCCTTGCACCAGCCAAGATGCATTCCCTGTAATCCTCCAATACAGCCCACCTTGAGACTGAGCAAGAGGTTTGAAAACCTGGGGTGAACTTGGGGCTGTAGAAGCCAGAGCAAGCTGGGCACCTCACAGGAGAATGGTCCTCCCTGAGTCATGTGCACATTGTTCATTCAGGGCTAACAAGGACAATTCCCTCTTGCCACAGCCTCATTTTATCTTTCTCCTGCTTGGCCCTGCAGGCTCCCCTCGTCTTCTGGATTCCTCCCAGCATCTCTCGTGTAAAATTGCACCCAAG
>NW_025343501.1:0-1384 GCF_016433145.1 Gracilinanus agilis
GAGGGAGGGAGGGAGGGAGGGAGGGACACAAGTGAGAATGTGTTCGAGAGTGTAGGTGAGAGAAGTATGTTTAAGGGAAGATGAGTAGGTAAAAGAAAGTGTTCGGTTGGGGGTATGTTTGGTAAAGTCAGGTACGTTATATATCTTGGGGAAGACAGAAGTGTGTTGGGGAAGATGAGGGCATCTATGTGGTGTACTGGGGAGGAAAAAAATGTTGGGGAATAGGGGCGCAGTGGGGGGGAACCTGAAAAAGACAGAAGTGTTACAGGTTATATGAGGCACAGCGGGGGAGGATTTACTGGAAGATAGAAGTGTACTAGGAAAGAGGGGAGCAGAAGGTATGTTGGGGGAAATGGGGAGGCACATTTAGGGGTATGTGCTGTGGAAAACAGAAGTGTCCTGGTTAAGAGGGAAGTATAGAGGTGGTGTATTTGTGTATGTGTGTGTGTGTGAGAATGAAATGTATTGGAGTATCTATGTGTAGAGTGGGGTGTGTGCTAGAGGAGACAGATGTATCCTGGGAAAGAGGGAACTTGGGGAGAGTAATATGTTGTATAGAAGTGTATTAGGAAATTGGGTGAGTGGGGTTGGAAAAATCATAAATGTCCTGGGAAAGAGGTGTTGTGGAAGACAGAAGTGTATTGGGGAATGAGGGGAGTTTGAAGTTGTGTTGGGAAAGACAGAAGTGTCCTAAAGAATGAGGTGGCAAAGTTTGGGGGTGGGGTGGGGGGACTGAGGAATACAGAATTGTACTACGGAATTGAAGGGGGTGGTTGGTAAAGACAAGTGCCCGGGAGAAAAGGGAATACACTGAGTTATATGTTGTGGAAGGCAGAAGCATACTACGGAAAAGGGGGGAGGGGGGGAAGGTTGTGTGTTCGTAAGGTAGAGTGGCCTGGGAAAGAGGGGGATGGGGGGAACACAATGGGCGGTGCGTTAGGTGGATAGCGTGGATGCTACGGTGGTCAGAGCATATGTGGAGAAGGTATGTGTGAGAGGAAGTGAACACTGTGTGACGAAGGGGAGTGTAAGAATGTGTTGGAAATGGCGTTGGTGGGGCCGGTGTGTGAGCCCTGGGTGATGGGGGGGCAGCGGTTTGTGGGGGGGGGAAGGATGGGGGCGCTCAGCAGGAGTATCCAGTCTGGGTCAGCGGCCCCTCTCCCCAGTCCGGTGTTCCACTAGGCCGCGACCGCTCGGCGGCCCAGGCCCCGCCTGCCCCGAGCCCTTCCTTACCTGCTGTTGCTGCTGTTGCTGCTGCTGCCGGCCCCGCGGATAGGGCTTGGTCGGGCCTTGGTGGCAGCGCCGCGTCCGGATCTTGCCGCCGCCGCCCCCTCCTCCAGCTCCCGAGGCCATGGCGGAGCCTCGGCCGCTTCCCGCTCCGGGG
>NW_025343502.1:0-3841 GCF_016433145.1 Gracilinanus agilis
CCCTCTTTGTCTCCTCTCCTCTCCTCTCCTCTCCTCTCCTCTCCTCTCCTCAGCAAAGATACTGGAATACTTTGCTATTTCCATCTCTAAGCCCCATTGTATAGTCATTGCCCTACTGTGGAACACTCATTCTCTGTTTGTAGAAGATAGCATCGTGTATTGGGAAGAGTATTGGATATGGAATCAGAAGTTCTACATTTAAATCTTGACTCTACTATTTACTGTCCGTGTGACTTTGGCCAAATCATGTCACCATCACATCATTGTCACCAACATCATCATCGCCTCATTTATTAGAACTTTAAATTTTGCAAAGTGCTTCACATAGTTTATCTCACCTCACATAGACCCTGAGAACTATGTGCTATTATTATTCTGATTTTTATAGATGAGGACACTGAAGCTGAGAGATTAAATGACTTTCCCAGGGTCACACAGCTAATAAGTATATGAAGCAGGATTTGAAATCATGCTGATTTCAGGCCCAGTGCTATCACCTCCTTTTATAGCTACCTATATAGCTACCTTTGTAGACCTCAGTTTCCTCGTCTGTAAACTGAAAGGGTCTTACTGGATAAGCTCTAAGATACTTCACAACACTAAATCCTCTACTCCTCTGTTCTGTCTCCCTAGTGAGACTGTAAATTCTTTGAGGGCATCATATCTTGCTTCCATTTCTTTATGAAATAAATGGGACTTAGGCAGCTAGCTAGGTGGTACATCAGATAGAGCACTGGACCTAAAATTGGGAAGGCTCATCTTCCTGAGTTAAAATCTGACCTCAGACACTTATTAGCTGTGTGATCCTGTGTGAGTCATTTCACTGTTTGTCTTACTTCCTCATCTGTAAAATGAACTGGGGAAGGAAATGGCAAATCACTCCAATATCTTTGCTAAGGAAATCCCAAATGGGGTCATGAAGAACCGGGCAGGTCTGAAAAACAACCAAACAACAACAAAACAAGTTTCACTAGATGCGCTCTAGCATTCTTACATCATTAAAATTCTGTGAATTCTATGATTATACTTCTTTCTTGCACCTAGCATATCATAGTCACTAATATTTAACTGGTTGAAAATGCTTCTCTCTCCTAATTCTAAAACTTATATCATTTTCCTTTGTTCAACTGATCCTTCTTAATTCTCAACATTCCTCCGAATTGTGAATAAATAGGTATGCCAAAGAAGTAATTAGTGACCTTTCTTAATTACCCCCTTTATTGTGAGTATATTTGTAGTGTCTCCATATCCCATTGCTTAAGACAACTGCCTTCTCTTTGAAAGAGGACAAAAATTCATTTTGGTAGTTATAAATGAAATTTTTTATGTTTCGGAGGGTTAAAATTCAGTAAGCACATATTCAAAGATGTCTTGACTCTGTCCCATTGTCCTTAGCCCTTTTGGCCAATCAATGTTGGGGGAGGCAAGTCATGTGTCTCACCTGTGTGGGAAGTGTCACCTACAAAAATCCCTACTGGTGAAAAGTGTCACAAACTTAGGGAGGAAATTACCTGCATAGGGGCATCTCTTTTGCTGATAAGAACCTGCCAAAATTGTCTAAAATTGTATTTAAAAAGCTGGCCCAGGTTCCGGGTTAAGATGGCGGCAGAGTAAGAAGCAGCTCTTAACCTCTCCTGACTGAAACACACAAAACTCCTCAAGGGGACATAAAAACAAGTCCAGATGAACGGAGGAACCGCACAACAGGGCACAGTGTGGAAGGTACGTGGAATCGAGGCATTTCCATGCCATAAAGGGGTGAAACAGCTCTCACTAAATCACGGGCTGAGCAACCACCCCACCCTCACCCCCTCCACACACAACACCTATAGCGCCGAAGCCAGGTAAAAAGAAATAGAGCAAGTTTGGGGCACCCATCGAGTCATTGGCAGCTCCGGGGCCTGTTCCTGAGAGCAGCAAGATTTAGGACCCCAAAAAAGCCAAAGAAAGCACACAAACTCTGAGCGCAGGAGCAGAGAGTGGACGCAGGGCGCAGAGTGTGGGCTCAGAACGCAGGCGCGGGCAGAGGTGTGGATGGAGGCAGACACAGCCACGAGCCAAAGCTCTGAAACCCTGAGTGGGGAACCAGTGCAGACGGGTATACGACTGTGGAAGCAGCGCCCTGAGACTTGTAAAGAAACCTCCGGCAGAGGATCAAGCAAGGGGGGTGCACCAGGGGGCTTGACCTTGGAAAAAACCAGAACTCAGACCTCAGGAGCCAAAAGACCGCGGACAGACCCTGAGCGCGAGGATAAACCTGAGAAGCTGCTGGGCTAACGATGGCTACCCAGTCTCAGGAAGTTCAGAAGAGAAAGATTAACAACAAGAAAAAGAAGTCTTTAACACTCGACAACTTTTACACAGAGAAAATCCAGACAACCAAGCAAACAGAGGAGGAGAACAAACAAGCATCTGGACCCTCCTCAAATAAGGAAAACTCCTCACAAGCTATGGAAGAGTTCAAAACTGAGATTTTGAGGAAAATGGAAGACATCTGGCAAGAAAATAACAGTTTAAAAGGTAGAATCTTGCAATTGGAAAGTGAGGCTCAGAAACCAAATGAACTGATAAGCAAATTGAACACCAGAAATGACCAGATTGAAAAGGAATACCAGAAGATTATGGCCGAAAAACAGAAGATTATAGCCGAAAACCAGAAGATTATAGCCGAAAACCAAAAGATCATAGCCGAAAACCGAAAGATTATAGCCGAAAACCAATCCCTAAAGGCTAGAATTGAGCAATTAGAAGCTAATGATCTCTCAAGACAACAAGAACAAATAAAACAAAGTCAAAAGACTGAAAAAATAGAAGGAAACATGAAATATCTCAATGAGAGAGTGACAGACCAAGAAAACCGGTCTAGAAGAGACAATTTGAGAATAATTGGTCTTCCAGAAAAACCAGAAATTAATAGAAACCTGGACTCCATACTAAAAGAAATTGTTCATCAAAATTGCCTTGAAGTCCTACAACAAGAGGGCAATATAGACATTGAAAGGATTCATAGAACACCTGCGACATTCGATCCAGATAAGAAAACACCCAGAAATATAATTGCCAAATTCAAGAGTTTCCAAGCAAAAGAAAAAATCTTACAAGAAGCCAGAAAGAGACAATTCAAATATCAAGGAGCACCAATCAGGATCACACAGGATCTGACAGCCTCCACGCTAAAAGATCACAAGGCTTGGAATACGATATTCAGAAAGGCAAGAGAGCTGGGCCTGCAACCATGGATCAACTACCCATCAAAATTGACTATATATTTCCAGGGGAAAGTATGGGCATTCAACAAAATTGAAGAATTCCAGGTATTTGCACAGAAAAGATCAGGGCTAAATGGAAAGTTTGATATCCAACCACAAAAATCAAGAGAAACCTGAAAAGGTAAATAAGATACAGAGGGGAAAGAAAGAAAACTTATAATTTTTAAATTTGCCTTTTTAAGGGCCTCAGTAAGATCTAATTATCTGTATTCCTATGTAGAGAAATGTTATGAAAAATTCTCTGTAGTGAACTCTATTCACGATTATAGTATTCACTATTATAGTAATCAGAAGAATAATTAACAGGGTGAGGGTGGAACACTAAATAATCTAAGATGACATGGGGGATGGGAAAGAGGGGGTGAATAACAGGGGACACCAAGAGAAACTTGATTGAATAAGAAAAATAGGATATTCTATTACACACAAAGAGGGCATGGGAAGGAGAGGGGACAAATACTATTATAAGAAGGAGAGGAAGAGAGCATTAAGAGGTAATAATCAAACCTTACTCTCAGTGTAATCAACCCGGAGAGGGAAGAGTAGCTATACTATCCATTGGGACATAAAAC
>NW_025343503.1:0-5232 GCF_016433145.1 Gracilinanus agilis
GAGGAGAGGAGAGGAGAGGAGAGGAAATAGAGAAGGAGGGAGTGAGGGAAGATCAGTTTGGAGATGGGTGAATAATTTGATTTAAGAGGGGGAAAAGGAAGAGAACAATGTTTTAATATATAAGTCAATGAGCTTGATTTTGATTCCTATGCAAATTCTAGGATTAATGTGATTTCTGAACATCTAGAAAAGGGAATCAATGGTTACAAGGAGTCAGGATGGTCTCCTCTAGAACAGAATAAGCTCATTTTCATTACTCACAAGTTTATTAAATAGGTGAAGATTTCAGTTTATCTAGATTTTAGCAAAGTTTTTGATGTTCATACATTTATATCTCATACTTTCTTATGGAAAAGATGGAGAGTTGTGGTTAGATAAGAATAGAATTAGATGGATTCAAAATTGGTTAGATGACTAGAACAAAGAGTAGTTGTTAGTTGGTTCAATGTTTATTTGATAGGAGGTTTCCAGTGGAGTACTGCTAAAATCTATTGACTCTGTCAAGTCACTTAACCATATTTGCCTCAGTTTCCATAACTATATAGAAATTAGAAAAAGAAATGACAAACCACTTCAGCATCTTTACCAAGAAAACCCCAAATGGGGTCCCAAAAGGTAGAACATAATTGAAATGTCTGAACAACAAATGCTTTTCAAACTTGCAGATAACACAAAGTTGTAAGTGATAACACTGATCTGATCCAATAAATTGAAACTCAATAAGAATAACCTTAAGTTTACTGGGTACCTCCTCCAAAAAAAATCAACTTTCCAAATATAGAAGGTGTGAGCACAATTAGATAGTATTTGTTCTGAAAAATAAAAATCAGTCTTTATGGAAATAAAACAAAACTTAGACAGATATTCATTCATGGTTATGATGTCCCAATGTAAAAAATGACAATGCTATTTAAATTAATTTTTAGATCTAGCATTACCTACTTTATAGGATTAGACAAAATAATATCGAAACTCATTTAGACAAACAGGTCAAGTTTCTCAAAGGAATAAATGAACAAAAGCAATAACTAAAAGGTCTTAGCGTTATTATTCATCAAACTATTTTTTAAAATAACAATCACCAAAACCATTTGACATTGCTGAAAAATAGAAAGTAGATCAGTGGGTTAAACTAGATAAGGAGTGGTCCAGTTTACAACACATGCAACTGGGGGAAGTTGTACCTATTATATTAGAAGTACTGGAAAATTGTAGACAGTTTGCCAAAAATTAAGTTTTGATCAACATGTTATATTGTATACAAAAATTAGGACTCAATGACTAAACAATCTTAATGTAAAAAGTGTTATAAGTGAATGAGAGGAGATAATGTTCAGATTTTCATTTTAAGGGAAATTTTTTAAGCAGAAAAAGGACAGGAAAGATCAGAAAGGACAAAGCAGATGATTCTAATTATATAAACATTGAAAACCTTCCGCACAAGAAAATTAATGTATCTAAAATAAGAATAAAAGATATTGATTAGGGAAATTGTGTAAGAAGTTTCTTTAAAAAGTCCTGATTTCCCTATAAGTAAATTAGGTGAACATAGAATAGTTTACCTGTCAGATCTATTGGAAAGGAAAGATTTTAAGACCAAGCAAGAGATAGAGAATATTACAAAATGTAAAATGAATAATTTTGATTACATTAAATTAAAAATGGTTTGTACAAACAAAACCAATACAACCAAAATTAGAAGGGAAGCAACAAATTGGGGGGAAAATCTTTATAACAAAAGCCTCTGAAAAATTTATGAGGAGCTAAATCAATTGTACAAAAAATTAAGCCATTCCCCAATTGATAGATGGGCAAGGGGCATGAATAGGCAATTTGCAGATAAAGAAATCAAAACTATCAATAAGCACATGAAAAAGTCTTCTAAATCTCATAATCAGAGAAATGCAAATCAAAACAACTCTGAGATACCACCTCACACCTAGCAGATTGGCTAATATGACAGCAAAGGAAAGTAATAAATGTTGAAAGAGATGTGGCAAAATTGGGACATTAATGCACTGCTAGTGGAGTTGTCAATTGATCCACCCATTCTGGAAGGCAATTTGGAACTATGCCCAAACGGTGCCTGCCCTTTGATCCAGCCATACCACTCTTGGGTTTATACTCCAAAGAGATAATAGGGGAAAAGACTTGTGAAAAATATTTATAGCCACACTCTTTGTGGTGGCAAAAAATTGGAAAATGAGGGGATGCCCTTCAATTGGGAAATGGCTGAACAAATTGTGGTATCTGTTGGTGATGGAATACTATTGTGCTAAAAGGAATAATGAACTGGAGGAATTCCATGTGAACTGGAAAGACCTCCAGGAATAGATGCAGAATAAAAGGAACAGAACCGGGAGAACATTATACACAGAACTGGAAAGACCTCCAGGAATAGATGCAGAATAAAAGGAACAGAACCGGGAGAACATTATACACTGTGGTACAATCGAATTTAATGGACTTCTCTACTAGCAGCAATGTATCTAGGACCAGCAATGAACCAGGACATTTCTGAGGGACTTATGAGAAAGAATGCTATCCACATCCAGAGAAAGAACTGTGGGAGTAGAAACACAGAAGAAAGACAACTGCTTGATCCCATGGGTCAATGGTGATATGATTGGGAATATAGACTCTAAATGATCACCCTTGTGCAAATATTAATAATATGGAAATATATCTTGATCAATGACACATGTAAAACCCAGTGGAATTCCTTGTTGCCTATGGGAGTGGGGTAGAAGAAGGGGAGGGAAAAACACAAACCATGTAAGCATGGAAAAATATTCTTATTTAACTAATTAATATTTTAATATTTTAATTATTAATTAACTTATTAATTAATAATTAATAAATTAATAATTTAAATTCTTTAAAAAAAAGTCCTGGTTTCCAAATATGTAGGGAAATTGCAGAAATATATGCGACCAGGAGCTTTTCCTTGGTAGAAAAAATAGTCAAAGAATATATACAAGAAATAGTTTTCAAAAGAAGTAATGCAATAATCAGTGACCATATAAAAGTGCTCCAAGTTACTAAAAAAATTAAATGAAAACAATTAAAAACATGCAAGGTTGACAAATATATAATTCCACAAATTATTTTCAAAACTGTTCTGCTTGTCTGTGCCTTCTTCTGAATTTCTTCCTTTTCAACTTAGTGGTTTCTTTTTTTAAATTTGTTTTTAAATCAAATCTCTTAATTAACAGAAATCTTTTTGCTCCTTCCCAGATCTATGATTAAGAAAAAAAAAATATATATATATATATATATATATATATATATAACTTGTAATAAATATTCTTCATTAAGCAAGCCAAATGCCCTCATTGGCTGTGTTAAAAAAATTATGTCTCATTCTAGATTATGAATCCATCACCACTTTGTGAGGAGGTGGGCAGCAGGCTTCATCGTTTGACTTCTGAAATTATATAGAGTTATTGCATTGATCAGTTCTCACAGCCTTCAAAGTTGCTTGTGTTTATAGTGTAGTAAAAATTGCCCTTGTTCTGTTTTTTTCCTTTTCATTCTTTATCAGTTCATACAATTTTTTGGTGTTTCTTAGAAAAAAGAAACAGAAAGTTGGATGACACAGAAAGTCAGGAAAGACCTAAGTTCAAACTCAACCTCATACACATACTTACATCACCCTGGGCAAGTCAATTCACCTCTGTTTGCCTCATTTTCCTCATATGTAAATAGGTATAATAATATACCTACCTCCAAGGACTATTGGGAAGATCAAATGAGATAGTGCTTTGCAATCTTAAAGTCATGATGTTCATATACAATAATTTGTTTAGCCATTTCTCAGTCGATAAATATTCTTTAAATTTCTGGATTTTTCCATCATCAAAAAGAGCTGCTCTCCTTTCTTTGCTCTCTTTCAGGCATAGACCTAACAATGGCTAGCTTGGTCAAAAGGTATGCATTCCTTAGTAACTTTTTTTTTCTGAATATTTCCTAATTATTTTCCAGGATGTTAATATCCCTTCACAGGTCCACCAGTGTACAACTGTGTCTGTTTTCCAATAACCTTTTTTCATTTTTGAGATTCATTTCATTTTTCATTTCATTCAATCTCAGAGGTGTAAGGTGGAACCTCAAAATTGCTTTAAATTGTATTTGCCTAATTATTAGTGATTTAGATCATAGATAAACTGGGTTTCTTCCCTTGAGAATTGCCTGTTCCATTTACCAATTGATAACCTTGGTTATTGTTTTTTTTTTAATTTTTTGGTAATATCTGACTCTTTGTGATATTATATTTTCTTAATTTTTAAACATCCTTTGAAGACATTAAGGTTCTAGAGGAAAATTTGTTTCTTCTGTGCCTATTAAAATGTTAGCACTATGTCATCTCATAGTTCCTTAATGTTGTGCAAATAATTTCAACCTTTCTAGACTTTGTGTTTGTATTTCAAAGTTCCTTCTCAGTGCTGATCTTTCATAGGAAATGCTTTAAATCTTCTATTTTAGAGATTCATTTTTTTCAGTCTGTAAGATTATACTTAGGTTGGTCTAGTAAGTTGTAAACCAATATCTTTTCCTATTGGTATACATATATTCCCAAGATCTCCTCTCATTTGTAGTAAAAGTTGCCAGGCCTAATGTGATATTAGCTATAATTCCTTGGTACTTGAACCACTTCTTTCTTGGTATGTGTAGTATTTTTACCTTTTATATGGGAGATCTGGATTTTGGAAAATTTTTTGGATTTTTTTTTCAGGAAGTGATCAATATATTTATTTCATCTTAACCCTGCCCTCTGGTTCTATTAGTTAGATCAGGACATTTTTCATTTATGATTCTTGAAATTATCTCTTCGTCAAACTGTGTTCCAAATGAGTTGTTTCTGATATCAGATCTTACATTTTCTCCTATCTAATTAACCTTTGGCTTTCTTCTTAATATTTCTTGCTATGTCATAGAGTCATTGATTTATATTTATTCTATTCTAGTTTTCAGGGCATCTAAAACTTATGTGAGGTTTCTGTTATAAACTATTTATTCTCCTTCCAATTCTTTCCTCCTTAAATTTTCTTTCACTTTTTAAATCTTTTGCTATATTTCTTTTAAGTATTCATGTCATGTCATGTCATGGAAAATGTTTTTTCCACTCCCTTTGAAGCACTACTAAGTCATTACAAATCTGGAACTCTTTCCTTTAGGGCAACTCTCCACATCTATAATAATTATTTATGTTGATATTATATACATATATAT
>NW_025343504.1:0-1924 GCF_016433145.1 Gracilinanus agilis
ACCTCTCCTGACCAAAACACACAAAACTCCTCAAGGGGACATAAAAACAAGTCCAGACGAATGGAGGAACCCCACAACAGGGCACAGCATGGAAGGTACGTGGAATTGAGGCATTTCCATGCTATAAAGGGGTGAAACAGCTCTCACTAAATCACGGGCTGAGCAAACACCCCACCCCCAACCCCTCCACACACAACACCTATAGCACCGAAGCCAGCTAAAAAAAATAGAGCAAGTTTGGGGCACCCATCGAGTCATTGGCAGCTCCGGGGCCTGTTCCTGAGAGCAGCAAGATTTAGGACCCCAATAAGCCAAAGAACGCAAGTGAAATCTGAGCGCGGGAGCAGAGAGTGGACGCTGGGTGCAGAGCACACAGGCACGGGCAGAGGCGTGGGTGGAGGCAGACACAACCACAAGCTAAGGCTCTGAAACCCTGAGTGGGGAACCAGTGCAGACGGGTATACGACTGTGGAAGCAGCGCCCTGAGACTTGTAAAGAAACCTCTGGTAGAGGATCAAGAAAGGGGGTCCACCAGGGGGCTTGACCTTGGAAAAAACCAGAACTCAGACCTCAGGAGCCAAAAGACTGTGGACAGACCCTGAGCACAAGGATAAACCTGAGAAGCTGCTGGGCTAACAATGGCTACCCAGTCTCAGGAAGTTCAGAAGAGAAAGATTAACAACAAGAAAAAGAAATCTTTAACACTCGACAACTTTTACACAGAGAAAATCCAGACAACCGAGTAAACAGAGGAGGAGAACAAACAAGCATCCGGACCCTCCTCAAATAAGGAAAACTCCTCACAAGCTATGGAAGAGTTCAAAACTGAGATTTTGAGGAAAATGGAAGAGCTCTGGCAAGAAAATAACAGTTTAAAAGGTAGAATCTTGCAATTGGAAAGTGAGGCTCAGAAACCAAATGAACTGATAAGCAAATTGAACACCAGAAATGACCAGATTGAAAAGGAATACCAGAAGATTATGGCCGAAAACCAGAAGATTATACCCGAAAACCAATCCCTAAAGGCTAGAATTGAGCAATTAGAAGCTAATGATCTCTCAAGACAACAAGAACAAATAAAACAAAGTCAAAAGACTGAAAAAATAGAAGGAAACATGAAATATCTCAATGAAAGAGTGACAGACCAAGAAAACCGGTCTAGAAGAGACAATTTGAGAATAATTGGTCTTCCAGAAAAACCAGAAATTAATAGGAACATGGACTCCATACTAACAGAAATTATTCAGCAAAATTGCCCTGAAGTCCTACAACAAGAGGGCAATATAGACATTGAAAGGATTCATAGAACACCTGCGACATTCGATTAAGAAAAGAAAACACCCAGAAATATAATTGCAAAATTCAAGAGTTTCCAAGCAAAAGAAAAAATCTTACAAGAAGCCAGAAAGAGACAATTCAAATATCAAGGAGCACCAATCAGGACCACACAGGATCTGGCAGCCTCCACGCTAAAAGATTGCAAGGCTTGGAATACGATATTCAGAAAGGCAAGAGAGCTGGGTCTGCAACCACAGATCAACTACCCATCAAAATTGACTATATATTTCCAGGGGAAAGTATGGGCATTCAACAAAATTGAGGAATTCCAGGTATTTGCACAGAAAAGACCAGGGCTAAATGGAAAGTTTGATATCCAACCACAAAAATCAAGAGAAACATGAAAAGGTAAATAAGATACAGAGGGGAAAGAAAGAAAACTTATAATTTTTAAATTTGCCTTTTTAAGGGCCTCAGTGAGATCTAATTATCTGTATTCCTATGTAGAGAAATGTTATGTTTAATTCTCTGTAGTGAACTCTATTCACTATTAGAGTATTCACTATTAGAGTAATCAGAAGAATAATTCACAGGGTGAAGGTGGAACACTAAATAATCTAAGATGACATGGGGGATGGGAAAGAGG
>NW_025343505.1:0-3547 GCF_016433145.1 Gracilinanus agilis
GAGAGAGAGAGAGAGAGAGAGAGAGAGAGAGAGAGATAGGATGAGAGTATGGATCATAAAAGTGTAGATTTAAAGCTAGAAAGAATCTTGGAGGTCATCTGGTCCAACCCTCTCCATTTATTGATGAAGAAACTGAGTCTCACAGGGAGGAAATAACCTGACTGAGAAAACTTGGGTAGTAACAAGTGGCACAACTGAGATTTGAATTTAGGTCTTCTGACTCCAAATCCAAGATTCTTTAGTGGATTCTTTTCCTTTCTACAACATGCTACCTTGCATAGCACCCTTTCAATCAGAATTCAGCTCATACTGACTATATTCCTTTTTATTCCTTAAAAGGGAGATAGAAACTACGCTCCAAACAAAGAGAGAGTTCAAAGAAGGGTCCAATTACTCTGATAACTAATAAAGCATTCCTTATATCTTACTTCATTTTTCTGCTGCAGAAATTTTAAGCCCAATTCTTTGGTACTTAGTGGAAACCAAAAGGCAGCTAATTATATAACTAAAAAATGAATGCAAATTTGGATTTGACTTCATTTCCTATGCCTTTCACTATTTCTTCTGATTTGTTATTTTTTTTTTTTGTGACTCTAAAAAGTGCTCCATTCCATAAATACATCATAGTTTGTTTAGGCTATCTCAAATCACAGGTGCTCTCTTAAGAGGGACATTGACAAGTTGAAACAGTGACCAAATGAGTAAGGCTTGCAACCAAAGCAATGTCATATGAGGACCTGTTGTTGAAAGAACTAAGGCTGTAATTTAGAGAAGAAAAATCTGGGAGACAGGGGACAGCAGGGACCAGGATAGTTGTGTCTTTAAATATCTAAAGGACTTCTGGACGATTTGATTGGCTTGACTCCAGAGTCAATATGTATGTATGGATAATATGTATGTACGTAGGGACATATATTTCTCAATCCAAGAGAACATTTCCTAAGGATTAGAAATGCCTGATAGTGCAATGATTTCTAACAGATAGTAGTGAGTTTTTGGTCACTTGGGATCTTCAAGCATAAGAGTGGATTGTCACTTGCTGGGGACATTGTAAATGAAATTCAGGTTCTGATTAGGTATTAGATTGGATGACCCTGAGGTGTTCTCCCATTTCTAAAATCCATTGATTCTATTTAAAGTAAGGGGGGGGTGGGGACTAAAAATCAGAGCTGTCCAAAAATAGAATGAGCTACCTGAAGAGGCACTGAACTCTATCAAGGCAGGTCTTGAAACAGAATGATGGAAGTAGGTTGCTCAGTTAAGTCCTAGCCTAACTGAGTCATGAAGGAAATGAAGAGGAAGAAGCAAGGAGAAAGTTCATTCTGTGCATGTAGGACAGTCTGTAGGATGGTACAAAGGAAGGAGATGGGATGCCAAGTTTGGAGAATAGCAAATAAGCTGGTTTGGCAGGAAAATAGTATGGAAGGGGAGCAAGTCAAAATGAGTTTAGAAAGGTGGGATGATGCCAGAATATGGAAAGGCTTCATATACTAATGTAATCTGGGGCTACACTGTTCCTTGACCACATCAGATCACTCCAAGTCTCCTTTCCAGTTCTAGTTGCCACAACTCAGGGAGGACACTGACCAGCTGGAGTGTGTCCAGAGGAGGATAACAAAATGACAAAGGGCCTTCTTCTGAACCAAATGAAGATTAATTGAAGGAACTGGGGATATGTTACCTGGAGGAAAGGTATCCATGGGGTTGGGATAGAAGAAGGGAACATGATAGTTGTGCTCTGAGCATTTAAAGAATTGTCATATGGAAGAGAGCTTAGCCTGAATCTGTCTTGTTCCAAAGGCAAAAACTAGAAGCAAAGGATAGAAGATATTAAGAGGCAAATTTAGGATTGATGGCAGCATAACCCTAGCTTGGAAATTTCTTAAGAATTAAAGCTATTTAAAAGTAAAATGAGGTAAGAGATTCCTTTTTCCTGAGGATTTCAAGCAGGGGTTGGATGACCAATTATTGGGTTATATTATAATGGGGGTTCTTTTTTGATTGGACAGATAGCCACTAAAGTCCCTCCCGATTCTAAAATTTCATGAGCTGTCAAAGTAAAGAATTTGTATTCTAGCCTAGAAGGAATGGGGAGTCACTCAAGATCTTTGAGCAGAAGGGGCAAGATAGTCAGACCTGTGCATGAGGAAGATTATTTTGGAAACTGTAGAGGATGGATTGGAGAGAGAAGAGATTGGAAGGAAATCATTGATTATAGTAAATTATTATAATAATGCTGGTCAGGTTTTAGACCAGAGTAATAACTGCCCGCATTGCTTTATCAGTAAGCAAGTAGCAAATTTATCGGCTGCTCTGCTTTTCAGATAGAGAATTCTAGCAGATTTCCAGATAGCTGAAGTCCTCCTATCAATAGGCAGATTTTAAAAATCAAAAATGGTAGAAATGAACCAGCCAACAAACATTTAGTGAATTTCTACTAATATTCAAGGCACAGCATTAGGCATAATGAAACATACAATGTAGTGCTTGCCTTTATAGAGTTTATAATCTATTTGGCAAGATAAGACATATATGCAGAGAAATCAATGAATCAGTCAACAAAACAGCTATTGAGAGGGCAGGTAGGTGGCTCAGTGCACTAAGAGCCAGGCCTAAAGATGGGAGGTCCTGGATTCAAATCTGATGTCAGATACTTCCTAGTTGTGTGACCCTGGACAAGTCACTTAACTCCCATTTCAGCCCTTATTGCTCATCTATCTTGGAACCGAAACACAGTATTGATTCTGTTATATTGAAACTCTGGGAGCAGAGATTCTCATTGTTGATTGACAGGTGAAGACCGTTGGACATCAGAATGTTCCCAGAGGCCATGAGGACAGGGGAGAAAGCGGTTGGCCAGGGGGGTATAAATACCCTGGAAGCCCTGGCTTTTGGTTCCTTTCACTTCCCTTGGACCTGAGATCTGTGGACCCTGGTCTATTGACTTGCTTGGTTCAACCTTGCAAGAACTCCTGTCTTGTATCTGATTAACACTGCCAACCTGTACCCAGACCATCAATATTCTTATTCTACGGTCCCTAGATATTTAGGAATTCAAATCATCTTTAGTTATCTAGGTCTCCCAGGGCCCGGGAGGGATCCGGGAAGTGGGCAGGAGAAGTGGACCTGAAGGCTGTATAGGCATAACATCTGGCAAGAAGAAAAAGAAGCTGAAAGACATCAAACAACAGCTTGCTCTGGTTTGGCTGTGGCCAGGCTGAGCCAGAGGAGCTAGATTAAGCCAGAATCACTTGCCTACAGCTCTGAGGGATTACTATTATCAACATTAGTTTAGGGTTTCCCAATTCCTCTTCCCATTTCCTAATATTCCTTCTTTGCTAGAAATATAGATAAAGCTATTCAAGTACCTTCCTGGAGTGGTTGTGTCATCACTTCTCTGAGAAGGGAGCAACACAGCCAGATAAACGTGTCCAAGGCTAATAGAGCCCAAAACCCATCATTAATCAACCCCAGGTGGGATCTGAAGGGATACCATCTACTGACCTGAAGGATCCTGCCTGGGCACTGTTATAAAGGAGGGAGGTGG
>NW_025343506.1:0-5950 GCF_016433145.1 Gracilinanus agilis
CCTTTCCTTTCCTTTCCTTTCCTTTCCTTCCTGTCTATGTATGAATCTGTCTGTCTCTTCCTTATTTGGAAATATGTTTGGAATTCCCACATGACAATCTAAATCCATTAGAGCTTGTTTTGTCCACTTCCACATCCAATATGGGTTAAACTCTGTCCCTGACACCAATAGAATGTAGCCAGTATTTCATGGAACCTTATTCTTCCAATAGTAGTCCAGTCTCAGGATTTGGCAATCTGTAGACTCCAAGTTTATCGCTTTGGGCCTCAGTGTTGTTAAACCATTGCACTGGTCACGAGTCTCATAAAATTACAATTAACTATAAGATAAGACCCAAATCATAATCATCATCTGGCAACTGGAGACTAAGTCCATTGAGAAGAGGGCCAGGATCTCTGCCTGCCCACCATCCTCAGCCTAAGCCCGGCAGCTAGGAAATAACCCTTTCCTGATTGTTGGTTGTTGAATGATTTTTTTAAACCCTTAACTTCTGTGTATTGGCTCCTTGGAGGAAGAGTGATAAGGGTGGGCAATGGGGGTCAAGTGACTTGCCCAGGGTCACCCAGCTGGGAAGTGTCTGAGGTCGGATTTGAACCTAGGACCTCCCATCTCTAGGCCTGACTCTCCATCCACTGAGCTACCCAGCTGCCCCCAGGGCTTGCATTCTAGAGCACTTTCCAAGCCCTTGACATGAACTTTCTTACTCAGTGTAGTAGGGTAGAAGGAGCCCTGGCCTGCTTCTGCCTAATCTTGAAGATATTCTCTCCTTTAGGGTTTCATGGCACTGCTCTTTCCTGGTTCCCCATGTGCCTAGCTGACTACTATTTCTCCTTTCCTGAATCTTCAACCAGATCTCCAAATCAGATGCCCCATGTCTTTGCCTCAAGCATTCTCTCTGCCCTTTCCCTTGTGCCTGGAATTCTCTCCTTCCTTCTCTTTATCTCTTGGTTCCTTCAAATTCAGCTAGACTCCAGGACATCTTTTCCAGGAAGCTTTTCCCATTGCCTTTAATTCTAGTGTCTTCTCTTTGTTGATCATTTCCCATTTGTCATGTCTATGGCTTGTTTGTCCGTAGTTGCTTATGTGTTATTTCTCTGGGTAGATTGGGAACTCCCTTGAAGTCATGCAATTGTCTCTTGCCTTTCTTTGGACATCCCAGTACTCCCTTAGCACAGTACCTGGTCTATGGTAAACATTTCACAAATGCATATTTACTGATTTATTTATTGACTGACTTGTCTACCTACTATGTCTGGATCTATCTTCTCTGAATTACTTATTCATATTGTGTCTCTTCCATTAGAAACTGATCTCCTTGAGGTTATGGATTGTTTTTGCTTTTCTCTGTATCCCAGTGTTTAGCTCATTTTCTGGCATACAAAAAGTGCTTAATAAGTGCTTGTTATTGCCCAGTTGATCAGAACACAGAAGATAAATACAGACGAAGTCTGCTATTTCTAGAGGCATGAATTTGGAAAACCCAAGATTTAAAACCAGAAAGGACTGAGGTCATCCCAGTCAATTCCTTCATTTGATGAATGAAGCAGGAAGAGAAGTGATTTGTTTAAGGTCATTCAGCTAGAATTTGGTGAATTCAGAATTTGAACCCAGGTCTCCTGGGTACAGAGCCATTCTTTATAGTTTCCAGTGGTGTTTGTACTCTTCTGGGATCCCTTCATTTAGGGAAACATCATGATATAGTTGAAAAGACAATGGTTTAAGAGCTCAGAGCCCTGGACTCAGTCTTGCCTCTTTCACATCCCACCTACATGTTCCAAGAGTCAAGTCTCCTAGCCTTGGCTTCTTTATCTGTGCACTAAAAGCTTGTTGTCTGACTGACTTACTGAGTGAGTGAGTAGGCGACTAGCTGCCCAAGGAGAAGATACAGGTGTGAAATATCTTGTTTAAGAGGAAGAGATTTGACCGCTAGTGATAGTGAGAAGGTGAGGACTGCCCTGAGGCTACTTACTGGGGTCACCTCGAAGAATGGAGCTGTTCTTGACAGGAAGAGCATGGTGCTATGGATAGGATGCAGAACTTGCAATCGAGGGGATCATGATTCAAATCTTACCTTAGATACCAACTCCTCTCCCCATAGCCTTTGTGTGACTCAATTTCCTCATCTGTGAAATGGGGAAATAAGACTCAATGGATGATAAGTTTCCTTTCTGCTGTAAATCTTTGTTGGAGAGATGAAATGAGATCTGTGCTATATATAGATTGCATCCCATCCGTGTCTGCTCATCCTGTGTTCTTCTGTCTCTAAATAAGAAAAGGTGTGGAGGCAGGGTTCTGACTTGTTGGCCACTGTTCCAGAGGTCAGAGGCAGCTGAAGGGTCCTGGTTGCAGCCATGAGGGGAGGGAGGGGAGATGGAGAGTGGGTATGCTCTCTCTCTCTCTCTCTCTCTCTCTCTCTCTCTCTCTCTCTCTCTCTCTGTGTGTGTGTGTGTGTGTGTGTGTGTGTGTGTGTGTGTGAGAGAGAGAGAGAGAGAGAGAGAGAGAGAGAGAGAGATGAGGAGAGAGAACTTTCTTAGCTTGTACAGATGACTTGGCAGGGATTAGGTTTTTAACCTTCCTGAGGGGCTTTCTTTGGGGCAGAAAGGAAGCGGTTGAAAGGGATGGATGGAAAAGGGTAGGGGGTCTGTCTCGGAGGCCAATCCCCATTGGCTATTAGGGGAAGGGAGGATGTGACCCATCATCCCCCACTCCAACTGGCAGATCACGTGCCCTTTGGGTTGCTGCCATTGATCCCATTCTGGAGACCCTTGTTCTAGACAATCTAACTGTCTTTCTGGGTCCCAGGAGGCTTGCCTGGGTCTGATGGCTGTTCTCCGAATAAACCAAGCAGCCTCCACATGCCAACGTTGGCCTGTCTAATTATCCGCCAGCGGCTGCTAACTGTTCTTCCTTAAATATCCCAGCCACGGCTGCCGTTGTAAGACTCGAGGATGAAAGCACGTTTGTGCGAGATGGATTTCACCTGGCTCCCAGGTCCCTGTGGGGCTTCCCTAATTATAGTGCTAATATCAACACGCTTTTCCCTCACCCACTCTACATCAACCACCAAATTATGGCTGGTGGCTGCAGTCATCAAGGCATCCCCAGCAGCCTGCCTCCTTCCCGACACCTCTGAGCAACCCAGTGAAAAAGTCAGTGCGATTCAGTGCTCCTGCCGTCGGCTTCTCTTGTTGCAGAAACGTGGAGACCCGCAGAGGGAATGGCTATTCTGTGCAGGGAATGGCCATAGTGGCGGTGCTTCTCCACTCCTGGATCCAGAGTATCCCGAGAACCTCACACTACTTAGTTTGCTTTGGGAAGGAAGAAGCATGGAGGTAAAAAAATGAGATGATGAGCTAAGTTTTTTAATGGAACTCTTGGCCATTAGTCTATCAATGGCGGTCTACTGGAGGCAATCAGTGGTTCAGTTGGTAGGGTGTTGGACCAAGAGTCAGGAAGATCTGAGTTCAAATCCATCCCCAGAGACCCAGCTGCTGATGTCTCCCACCCACACTGTCTTATATTTCTGCATGTATCATATGTGGAGCTTCTTGCCCTTGTTAGGATGAAAGCTCCTCCAGAGCAGGAACCATTTTAGTATTGTCTTTACATGCCCAGCAGTAGCAAAGAGCCTGGCACATAGTAGGTGCTTAATCAATACTTGCTGATTAATTACAATCATTTACAATTACATGCAATAAAATTATAATTAATCAAGACTTGCTGATTGATTGTAATTTTGCCAAAGGTACGTTTTTCATTGGTCTCTGATCGTTTGATTGCAGCTGTGTTGGGAGATGAATGAGTTCACTCAAGAGGTTAGATTTTGGTGGATGAAGAAGCTACTACGGGGTGAAAAATGGGACCGTTGCTATCTATAGCCTATCATTAAGACAAATCGGTGCCTCGTATTTATATGTCAGAACCCAGAACCACTTGGGCTGCTTCATTTGTGGGGCAAGCCCAATGTTCTAGGTCAGTCAGCTGTCTGGAGCCTTTACCTTGGCGCTCACCCTCCTCCACATGGGTTCTTGTGTCTGATAGCCCAACTGTAAAGGGAACTTTCTTAAAATCCCTGAGACTAATTCTCGTGCCCAAGGCCATGGAAATTCTAGCCTCAGTGCTCAGCTCCTTCTTCTTTTCTACATGCCGGTACCTGTTGAAGTCCACCCCAGCTCCCAGAGCTAAGCAAAGCATGCCCATTGGGGAAATGAGATCTTTCCAAAAGGAAAAGTACTGAATCCCTTGGACCACACCCATCTTTCCTTGGGTGAATCCTCTCAAATGGAATTTCAGAACAGGAAATCTCAGTCCTTGTCATCTTTAAGGTGATTTCACTCTTCTAACAGATTTTCCTGGGTGTGGTGGTGGTGCCGGAGATGCGATGACAGTGTGTGCTTAGTTTCTCACTTTCTCAAATTTCTTCTAGATTCCTAGAGTCATGAGATCAGGGAGTTAGAGACTTCTACGGCAGACCATGTCGCTCCACCCCCTTCAACTCCATAAACTCAAATTGCTCCTTATGACTTCTAAGATAAAATAAAAACTCTCAAATGCTCTCTGGCATAAAAGGTTCTTTATAACCTGTCCCCTTTCTACCTTTCCAGCCCTCTTGATCCTCTCTCCACACTCTATGGTGCCATCTTATTTGCCTTCTTCTCTTCACCTCTTTAATTGTATATCTGCTGACGCTATGACTAACTCTCTCCCCCTTAACCTTACTTCTTGGAATTCCTATTTTCTTTTGTTTTTAAGTCTCAGCTTAAGTACCTCCTTTTGTATGAAACTTTACCTGATCTCCAAGTTAGGTTCTCTTTCAATTCTTTACTTTTAAAGCTTCCTCCCTTTCCAGTCTTCCTTGGCTCCTAGGAGTCTGGGATTTGTTCATGGATCTGATTTGTTCATGTTTGGTGCATAATTATCAATGCAAATATATTTTTCCCCCTTAGAATACAAGCTCTTTAAAGGCAAAGACAATTTCCCTTCTGTTTTAGAAATCTAGAACCTAGATTATATAGTTTGTGATGGGTGATGGTACTTAATAAGAGTTTATGTAACGATAGCCACAACCCTGAGAAATACTTCAGCAGCAACAATGAAGCTTCTGATTGGTTGATTTTTAAAAATCAGAACATTAAACATTTTATGACCTGATTGAACAGGCATTTCACATTGTCTCCTCTAAATACCACATAGCACTAAGTTGGAGAATGAAAGGCCTACAGGAAATGAATAGGGCAAATGAATCTTTAAAATGGGTTCAAATCTAAGCATTTTCCATGAATGTATTCTAACCAGAGTCAAAGGACTGGAGTATCTTTGATTCTACCCATTATTCTGGTTTGCTTGATTATTTCACTTGTATCCAAAGCATTAACACCTTCAACTACAAATCTAAAAAAGGGTTGTCCGGTCTCCACTTCATTGGATCAAGGAATCACAGTGGTAGAGCTGGAAGAGAGCCGAGATACCATCTATGCCAAATCCATTGTTTTATAGGTGAGGAAATTAAGGCACAGGAAAGTTTAGTATCTAGTCCAATATCTACAGGAGGTCAGATACAACATTTGAAACCAGGTCCTCAAATTTCAAAGCCAGGACTCTTCCCAGGCAGCATTCTATAGTGATGTAGAACTCCTCATGTTCTATCCTTTGACCTGCTTCCAGAAGCAACCCATTCCATTTTTTTTTGTTGTTGTTGTTATTTCTGAATCCTGGGAAAACCCTAATTATGATGAGCCAAAGGCAATCTTTGTGCATCTTCCACCCATTTCTTGAAGTCCTTATTTCTGTGGCAGGGAAGAACTTGTCTTATCCTTTTTCTACAAAGCAAGATAGCGTATATTTGAAGATACCAGACATGCCTCTTCATGCATTCTCTTCTCTCTGGAGAATGTTCTCATTTTCTGCAACCATTCTTCGTATGACTTGGGTTTCAAGCCTACTCATCTTC
>NW_025343507.1:0-3921 GCF_016433145.1 Gracilinanus agilis
CCGCAGCCCCTGCGGCCCCTGCGCCCCGCAGCAGCAGAGTCTCGGCTGCGGCGGGCGGGAGCAGCGGCTGCCGCTTGAAGCGCTTCCTCCGGCGCAGGAAGCTGCCGTTGTCGAACATGTCGGCGGACTCCGGGTCCAGGGTCCAGTAGTTGCCCTTGCCGGGATTCCCCGGCTCCCGGGGGATCTTGACGAAGCAGTCATTGAGCGAGAGATTGTGGCGGATGCTATTCTGCCAGGCGGGAAACTTCTCCCGGTAGTAGGGGAAGCGGCCGCTGATGAACTCGCAGATCTCGCTCAGCGTCAGGCGCTTCTTCGGGCTCTGCAGAATGGCCATGGTGATGAGAGCGATGTAGGAGTAGGGCGGCTTCACTAGCGGGTTCTTGGCCCCACTGCCGCCTCCCGCTCCTCCTCCTCCTGCGCTGCCGCCGCCGCAGCTGCCGCCGCCGCTACTCTCGCCTCCTCCAGCTCCGGCAGCTTGGCCCGGTTCCGGGATGGAGGTGGAGCCCACAGTTCCCGGGGAAAGCAGAACGTCTTCGTCCTCCTCGTCGTCCTCTTCCTCTTCGTCTTCCTCTTCGGCGTAGGAGCGACGCCGCCTCCGGAGAGCCGAACCGCCACCAACGCCACCGCTGTCGTCTTCCTCCTCCTCCTCCTCCTCTTCCTCTTCGTCCTCGCCCTCCCCCACCACATCAATGTCGGTCTCATCCGCCAGTCCGGAGGCATCGGACATCTCCGCGCTCAGGGTCATGGCTCCTCCTCGGCGGTGGCAGCGGCTGCGGCTGCGGGGCGGCGCATAGGGGCGCGGGGCTCGAGGCACCGGCCGCGCCCCGGTGCCCGGGGGCGAACCCGGCAAAAAGGAGCCAGGCTGCGAGCTGTTCTCGCTGCTGTGCTGTTGCTGCTGTTGTTGTTGCTGCTGCTGCTGCTCACACCCGGGAGGCTGTGTGAGGGTCCCCCAACTCTTTGGATCCTAGAATAAGAGCGCTCTCCCCCTACTCCGCTTGTCCTCTCTCCTTCCCTTCCCTTTCCTCTCCTCTTCTCTCATCTCCTTTCCACTCCTCTTCTCTCCAGAGAGCGTGCACAAACACACACTCACTCCGTCACACACACGCCCCTAGGCAAGCACCGGGCGCTCTGAGAAGTTGGCGTTCTCCCCCCGCTCTTCCCCTCGGGCGCTCCCACACCCACTTTTCCTAAGTAGGAGGTGGCAAAACTGGGGGCAAATGAGGCAGGGAGTTCGGCGCGCGCGTGTGTGTTGGGTGAGAGTCTGGGGAAAGATCTTGAAGAGGATGGGGCTGAATCCAGGAGAGGGCGGACCTTACTCTCTCCTTATAGCAGAAGGGGGGCTGTCACATGGCTTCTCACGTCACAGCCACCACTGGGAACAGGGAAAGAATCCTAGGAACACATTCCTAAGCCAGAGATAGAGTTGATTCGTACAAAGAGAAGTGTTTAGGGAAACTAGCAAAAGTTGGAGATGGAGAGGCGGGACACACTATTCATTCCTGTAGGGGGATGGGCCTGAATTTATACACAATAAAGTGATCACAAGTAGTGGGTATGGGGAGGGTATTAAAAATATTTGTCGTCCTTCCTCCTTTTGTTAACTTTGGCACCCAACTCCGATTCCAACAGCAAACCTACAGTTTGGCTTAATTGAGCTCTGGTCAGTGATTTCCAGAGGAATCACACCCTCTGAAGACCCACTACTTCTCAAAAACGGGTGCACTGTAAAAGCAACGTAGAGTCCTGGCGCCCGCTATCTAGTCTGCTAGCGACCCCCTGCCCAGTCAGATGGGGAAATATGTTTGCTCCTTATTTTATCAAGAATGCGAATGTGAATACATATTACTATAAAGTTATTAGCTGATAATCACTTTTTTCAGTCTCCTTAATCGTTCTCCATAAATGTTCATATTCCTCGAACTGTTGGTTTGAGATCCCCCCCCCACGCTTTTTGCCCGTTTTTATTTACTAAAAGATGTTTCCTTTCAATTGTCCCAAGAAGGATACTTTGTGCTAAAGTGCTTTCTAGAAAGCGCAACTTTTCCAAAATAAGATAGATTTTTAACAGGGTCAAAATATTCTTGAAGACAACAGAAAATAATTAGATAAAAAAATCTTTTCTTGATAGAAACTTGAGATTTTCTCGATAAACCACTACTAATAAATTGGAGCTTCTTGAAAATAGACATTCTCCATTAGAGAATAAGATTGGTTGGTAATCAGAACACTAAAATAAAGGCTTTCTATTTATATGGAATCTATTTATTGAGCCAAATGTGTGTTTTCATTGCCGCAGTAACGATCTCTCTCCACATAATGACGGGCACGTCTTCCATAATTTGTAATCTTAAAGAGCTGAGAAAGGAGAGATTAAATGATATGTTCATGATTATACTGTGTAAACTCTAGAGGCAAGACTTGAACGCAGGTCTTTCTGACCGAAGGCTGTCGCTCAATCCTCCGAGGTAGTCTCTCCATTTATATATACCTGTATATCAAGTATATGTATACGTATGCACACATTTGGTGGACTAAGGAATGGAATCTACAATGGAAAAATAAAACCTTTAATGAAATTTTTTAAAAGTTTATTTTTGGTTTGAGTAAATATACTAAACTCTGTGGTAACAGCAGGTGGAGGGAAAGGAAATGTTTTCATCGAATTCAATTTCCCGTTTAATTGCCTTTTCTGTTTCAGTTAGTGAAAATAGTACTTCTCTGTTCTCAGTACCTTTCATTCAGATGTTCCCGGATTGATGGATCATTTCTCTTGCTGGAAAAAGCTGAAAATTACTGGATTTCACACTCTTATAGTCTCCTCTTTCTGAATTTTAGAGGTCTGTAAAATTATACATGTTATAAGTTTTAAAAGACAAACATTAGTTTTCTGTCCTGGTTAAAAGTATCATTTCTTTTAAACCAGTTCTGTTAAACAAGAATAACCTGGTTTTCTTTTCAGAACAATCATCAAATGTGAGCGTGAATTGCATTCTGTACAATATTCTTTTAACTTATTTTTCAAATCAAAATGAAAAGTGTCAGCACGTTCACAAATATTTACTTGGTTTCACAGCTCATCAGATAGTTTACTGTTTTCTAAAACCATTTCAAATGGGATTTTTGCTACTCAGCAACTAGTTATTGAATGGCTCTTGCTTTCTATCCGATAATATGGGGGGGCGGGGGAATCTTAGATGTCGCATCTTTTTTTTAAAAACAATTTTTATTAAATGGCTTTGAAACATGGTAATTGTATAATAACCAACATGGTGGACGTTAACCTATATCAACATTAATTGGTTATAATAATCAGGGACCTAGGTGACCTCTTGATATAAATTATGGTATCCTAAGGAATTCGTATTTTAAAACAGAAATTTTCGCTTTTAAATAATCTCATAATTGCTGGAGCAATCTTTTCGTTGGGCTGTCAGTGACTTCGCAGACTCTTCAAGATGAAACTCAGAGGGGTGATGAAAATGAAGCCTGAACCATCACTTATTGAGGTGATCCCCTGAAGACGTCTTTTCAAAAGAAGTCTAAGGGTCAAAATAATCTCTCCTGGAAACATTTCGAAACGTTGGCAACTCATCTTCTGCCATTGTGGAGGAGAGATTTACTAAGGGTCAGGCAAGGCAGATCAGTTCTAGACAGGCAATCAAGGTAGGGGTCGACTGCAATTGAGAGCCGTGGCCAGATCATTTTTGGCGAACTTTAGAATTTGTAGATTGTCCAGCTTTTTTTTCCGGCTACCCAAAGTTACCTAAGTGAGATCTAGGGGAGACCAGGCCTTGATGAAATTTCCCTTCTGGGAGGAAAAGCCTCAAACAGTTACACAATAAGCATTTATTAAGCGCCTACTAAATGCGAGGCACTGTGCTAAATGTGGGAGAAGGAAGGATTTTGCTGTCTGCTAGCTCC
>NW_025343508.1:0-3196 GCF_016433145.1 Gracilinanus agilis
CTCTCTCTCTCTCTCTCTCTCTCTCTCTCTCTCTCTCTCTCTCAAAAATAGAGCAGCTAACAACTTCTTTACTTTCTTCAGCAATTATTTCATCCTTTAAAAGATGGAAGGACCAAGAGGGAAATTCAGTTCTAGATCTGATTCTGATTAACAGGAAGAAAATTTGAGGGGGGAATTACCAGTCCATTTTAGAGTCTGTAATAGAGGAGAGGAAATCCAGGCTTAGTTTGAAATGTACCCTAGATTTCAAAGGATTCAAAGGGAATTTAATGGAGTAAAATGTTTCAGGGGATTTCATTTGAGGAGGGGTGCTCAAGAATGAAATTCTGGAGACACAAAAGGAAACAATTCCAATAAGGAAGAAATGTAGGATTTGTCTAAATCAATGTGGATGCACAGGGAACTCACAAATCAACTTACACTTCAAAATGCAATATACAGGAGATGGGAGTAAGGTAAAATCATAGAAGATGAATATAAGAGCGTGACATTGTCCTATAAAAATATTTCCAGGGATGCCAAAGCTCAGAATGAACTAAGTTTGGTAAGAGAAGCCAAGGACAAACAAACAAACAAAAAAATTTTTAGCTCTATTGAGAGAAAAGGGTAGATGGGATAATGATAATAAAGGCAGATCTTCACAATTCTGAACTTGTTTCTGTTTTCTCTGCCAACAATGATGACCTTCACAAGGTAACTAACAGAACAAAAGTGACTAATAGGGAGTTGATAGTTAAGCTAAGTATGGTGATAAGAAGATACACATAGGAACCTTTGATGAATTCAATTGACCTGGCCCAGATGATTTAAATCCTCAGGTCCTGAAAGAATTGAAAAATGTGATGCTGAGCTCCTTTCAGTGACTCTTTTTTTTTTAATATTTTATTTTTTAGAAAAATTTTCCTTTTCAGTGACTCTTGAAAGATCATGGAAATTGGGAAGGGCCACAAGATTAGACGTGGGCAAGTGTCCTGATCTACAAAAAGGGGAAGAGAAGAGTCTGTAGAAACAATGTCAGTGAGCTTGACCTTTCCCAATTCCTGGAAAATTTTAGACCATATCATTAAAGAGATAGTTGGTGGACATCTGGAAAGTAAAGCAGTGATGCCAGAGAACTAGTTGGCCTTCATCCGCAGTAGGTCATGCCAGACTAACCTCATTTCTTTTATTTCACAGTACTACTAAAGTAGTAGATAAGGGGAACACTCTACCTAGGTTTTAGCAAAGGGTTTGATAAAGTTTTCAATTTTTGTGGAAAAGATGGATAGATATTAAACAGATGATAAAAAGTCAGATGGATTCAGGATGATTTAAAAGATTTGATTTTTAAAATGGCCATTAATGAGGGGACAGGTAGGTGGCTCAGTGGATTGAGAGCCAGACCCAGAGACAGGAGGTCTTGGGTTCAAATCTGGCCTCAGATATAGTCTAGCTGTGTGACCTTAGGCAAGTCACTTAATCCCCATTGCCTAGCTCTTACTGCTCTTCTGCCTTGGAACCAATACACAGTATTGATTCTAATGTGGAAGATAAAGATAAAAAAATAGTCATGAATGGCTCAGTATCAACATATTAGGAAGTGTCTAGTGGAGTACCCTAGCTTTTGCCCAGGTTGCCTCCCCTCCATGTTTGAAATACTTGGCCCTATGTTATTTAGCATATTTATCAGTGATTTAGATAATGGAATACATAACATGTACCTCAAACATGGGAGGGATAGCTAACACACTAGTAGACAGAATCAGCCTTTAAAAAGATGTTAATCTTTTAATTTACTAATAATTTAATTATTTAGTATAATTATTTAGTATAATTAATTATTATTAATATAAACATATTATAATATAAACATATTATAATATTAATACAAACATTATATTATTAACATATACATTTATTATTATTAATAATATAAACACAAATCAATAATAATAAATTAATAATTTAATTCAATGGGCTATCATTGGACTGAATCTAATAAGAAAACAGATAAATGCAAACTAACTTTTGAGTACAAAATAAAAATCAATTACTTAAGGAAAAGATGGAGGAGGCACGAATCATAGCAGCTGTTTGTTCTGAAAAACTCTGGGGTCTTAGTGTACCACAAGCTTGAAAATCATCAGCACATTGTGATATAGCAGCCAAAAAAGCTCTAATATGATCTAGGGCTGAATTAAGGGCAGCAGGGAAGGCCTCCTCTTGTCCCATTGTACTCAGTTCTGGCCAGACTCCGTATGGACGGAGCATTCTGTTCTGGGAACTACAGATGGACAAGGACATTGACAAGCTGGAGAATATCTAGACTCTAGAGGAAGGCAACTAGGATGAGACTTAAATCCATGACATAGAAATCTCCTTGTGAAGGGATCTGCCATGTTTGTGTAGAGAAGACTCAGGGTCATATAATGGTTGTTTTCAAGCACCCGAAGGGCTGTCACATGGAGGAAGAGGTTAGATTTATTTATTTGGCCCCAGAGGGTAAATCAGAAGCAAAGTGGGGGCCAAGGGGAAGGGGGAACGGTGTATCATTATCAAGGTCCCAAGGGTACGGGCTTCCTTAGGAGCTGGTGGGTTTGCTGTCTTTGGAGATCAAGAAGCTGGATAGCCACTAGCTGGGAATGTCGCAGGGTACAATCATAATGTACAAACAGATTTCACAGTGATTCCTCTTTCCCTCTCTGGCCTCAGGTTCCTTCTCTGTAAATGAGGGTGCTGGCTAGACGGTCTCTAAGTTCCCTTCTAGCTCTGAGCACTGTGTTGAATTCAGCTTAACTGGACTGAAAGCTAACTCACATGGCCAAGCCGTAAGCCCAGGCTGGGATAAAAACTCAGGTATCTTGACCTCTAATCCCAGAGCTTTGGTTTGTTTTGCTTGGAGTCCCATGTGGGACAGAGGAGAGTAAGTTGGGAGCTGGCCTGTGATTCCTGTGGCAGCAGAGCCTGGCTCCTGGCTCAGGAGACACCCTGTCTGGGACCTCTACTGATCCATGCCCAGCACTGGCATCAAGCCCATTGAACCTGAGCAAAATGGTGGTAGAGGCAAAGCTTGTTGTCCCTTTGGCTGCTTCCCCTACGTCTCCTTGGGTACTATTTCCCCTCCTCCTCCTTCTCTTCCTTCTCTTCATTCCTCCTTCTCCCTCCTCTTTTTTCTTCACCTCTTTCCTTTTCTCCTCTTCCCCCTCCCCCTCCTCTC
>NW_025343509.1:0-1098 GCF_016433145.1 Gracilinanus agilis
ACTCAGCTCGGCGAGCCTTGGCCCTGACTTGCCGATGCTCCAGTCCCGTTGGACTTTTTCACGTGCTGCTATGCGGAGTTTCGGCCAAGGCTCATCCCCCTGGGCAGGTGGGGATGGCTTTCTGGGGGTGTGGCTGGAGGGACTCCCTGGCACGCTCCCTTCAGAAGGGTCTCAGGCAGAGGAGTCGAGTGTCACTCTACCCAGGGGAGTGGGGCTAGGGGCACGGATAAGCACCCACCATTGGATCAGTTCCCTAATTCTGTTCAAGGAGCTCCTTTTTTCCTATATGCCACACACACACTACATGGAGGAGCCAAGAGAGGGGCTTGACTGTGGATCCCCTTCGGGAGGTTCTTCGGGACTTTGGGGCGGTGGGGGGGGGGCTCGATTCTTCCCCCTTTTGTACACTTAGTTGGTAGGAAATGTACTTGACCCAGATTTGGAGCGGGGGAGCCTTCCAGGTGAAACCCTCAAATTCCCGGGAGACGAGGAGACCCTTTGAGGAGAAGCGCGGGGGAAGGGCGGGGAGAGGTTCACTTGGTAACACTCCGCTGCAGAAAGGGCAGCTGGGGCAGTTTTTTGAGGAGGGAGGGTGGCCATGGTTTGCTTTCCTTCCCCAAAGCTACCCTGGGCTCAGCCTTGCGAGCTGAAGGAGCCGGCCTTCCAGGCACTGGAAGGACAGGGACTCTCCCTCCAACTTGAAACGGTTCAGGCCCTTCTGGGTCCTTTTTCCCCATTAAGGAGCCCTTCTAATAAATACTTCCCAAGTCAGCCTTTTTTTTTTAACCCATCACAAACAGGATTTAAAGAACGCACCTACGAATTGTGTCCTGAGGTTTGTCGGCCAATCGGTCAGCACGGGCCAGCGGGATGACTTTCGCTTGGTCCGTCTGCACCCTGATCCCTGCCCCTGCACTTGTCAGAATTCGGCCTGGGCTGACCACAGGCACAGAGTGGACTCTTTTGGGCAGCTTTTCCAACATCCGTGACGTGTTGAGGTAGCTGAAAACGTCTTCTCTCTGCTGCCTCAAAGGCCGTGCGCCTTGGCAAGCTTCCATGTTCTATAGTCGGGGTGTAGCATTCGGTGCCCTCTTGGCC
>NW_025343510.1:0-1107 GCF_016433145.1 Gracilinanus agilis
ACCTCCCGTCTCTAGGCCTGACTCTCACTCCACTGAGCTACCCAGCTTCCCCTCTTACCTCTTTCTTATTTATTTTTTGGTTTTATTTATCTAGATCTGAAAGAGGAATATTTAGATCTCCCACTAATACAGTTTTACTATATTTTTCCTTCTTGAGCTCTGCCAGTTTCTCCTTTATGAATTTGGATGCTATGCCACTTGGTGCATACATATTGAGCATTGTTATTTCCTCATTGTTTATACTGCCTTTAATCAGGATGTAATGACCTTCCCTGTCTTTTTTAATCATATCTATTTTTACTTTGGCTTTGTCAGAAATCATAATAGCCACTCCTGCCTTCTTTTTCTCATTTGACACCCAAAAGATTTTGCTCAAGCCCTGAACCTTAAACTTGTGTATGTCTAACTGCCTCATGTGTGTTTCTTGTAGACAACATATAGTAGGATTTTGGTTTCTAATCCACTCTGCTATTTGCTTCTGTTTTATGAGCTCGTTCATCCCATTCACATTCAGAGTTATAATCATCAGTTTTGCATTTGCTGACATTTTCGTATCCTCCCCTATTCCTACCCCTTTTTCTTATACTATTTCCTTTTAAACCAGTGGTTTGCTATTAAGCTGGTATCCCTTATCCCCTCCCTTGATTAACTTCCCTTTCTACCCCCTCCCTCATTTTTCCCCTCTTTTTGTTTTTAAAGGCCTAATGAATTCCCTCCCCCTTTTTCTCCCCTCCCTTTTTTGACCTCCCCACTCCCCTGCTCCCCTGGGTTTATCCCTTCTGACTTTCTCAGAAGGGTTAGATAAGAGTTTTATGTTCCAATGGATACTATAGTTACTCTTCCCTCTCCCTGATGATTATACTGACAGTAATGTTTGATTATTACCTCTTAATGCTCTCTTCCTCTCCTTCTTATAATAGTATTTGTCCCCTCTCCTTCCCATGCCCTCTTTGTGTTTAATAGAATATCCTATTTTTCTTATTCACTCAAGTTTCTCTTGGTGTCCCCTACTATTCACTCCCTCTTTTCCATCCCCCATGTCATCTTAGATTATTTAGTGTCCACCCTCTCCCTGTGAGTTATTCTTCTGATTACTATAATAGTGAA
>NW_025343511.1:0-5594 GCF_016433145.1 Gracilinanus agilis
TTTTGATTTCTTTACCTGAAAATTGTCTATTCATGTCTCTTGCCCATTTATCAATTGGGGAACGGCTTGATTTTTTATACAATTGCTTTAACTCCTTGTATATTTGAGTGATTAGACCCCTGTCAGAGTTCCCCTTCCCTTTCATTTTGACGGCCCGAGGCGAATGTGCAAGACCGCAGTATAGAAAAGCATCCTTTCTCTGCCACTCTCACATGATGTGGCCTGCGAGAAGCCTTGCAGTTAAGAGGCCTGATCAGGGTTTTCTCCAAAGCCTGCGGCTGTGCTTCAGCACAAGAAAGCAGAGTTTCTGCCTCTGTAAATGTTTACTTGGCAATAGTTACCCGCCACACGGACTCAGAGAGGAGCACTTCCGCCCCTGGCACATGTCTGGCCTGGCCTGGGTACCTGAGGTAGGGAGTTGGGCTGAGGACCTGTAGCTAGGCTGGTGGCGTACGTTTGTGGGCAGCATGTAGGTGTAACAGGGCAAAGGGAGCAAGAATGGAAGCCCAGAAGCTGAGGGTTCGCCCCCCCACACACACACACACACACACGGGCGCACAGTGTGGCTGCGTTGCCCTGGCCGAACCCCTGTACTTCTGCAGGTTCTGGCCCCTGCTCCCAGGTCTTGTTGCCTTCCACCTGCTCTAATGGTTCTTACATTTTCAAAAGCTGTAACATTTTTTCTAAAAGTTCTGCAAAAATAGGATTTTTGTTTCTGTTCTCATCAGAGAAGGACCAGATGTTCAAAGTGTAAAGGGCAAAGGAGTTACTAAGCGGGAGCCGGAGGCTGACCACTGTGGGAGGGCCCACGAGGTGGGCTTGCAATCTGGCCACATCGCAGGTTATTTTGTTTCATAAATGACCTTTGGGCTGTGCTGATTGCTGGCACATTCCGTCCTGCAAAAACCATGTATACTTTCTCTCTGGGGCCTCCCTGTTGTTTATCTGCTGGGTTATTGATAGGGCGAGCTGACCCCTTGTGAATTACAAGACACGTGGGTTCCCGGTCTTTGGGGTCCGGTGGGCATCGATCGATGGCTCATTCTGTGTGTGCGCACTGCGGGCACACAAATCCTTGAGTATGTTCATGTTTGCTGAAGGCAATGTTTGGGATAGTGTGTGGAATCTCATCAGTCCGTTTTCTTTCTTTTCTTTTTTTTAACATTTAATAATATTTTTTAGAAAAGTTAACATGGTTACAGGATTCATGCTCTTACTTTCCCCTTCGCCCCCCGACCCCCCCCCCCCATAGCTGATGCGTCGGTCCATTTTTCTAAAGACATCCCTATGAGTTGTTTCCTGGCTACCCCCCTCCCACACACACACACACACATATTTTATTTCATCAACTGTTTTTCACTCATAAAAAAATTAACATCGAATTTTTAAAAGATTGAGATCCAAATTCTCTCCCTTCTTCAGAAGAAGGCAAACAATTTGATAGAGATTATGCATGGGAATTTGTGCAAACCAAATTTCCATGTGAGTCATGTTGCAAAAGAAAACACAGGCAAAAAACTCCCCGGGGACAGCTGGGTGGCTCAGTGGATGGAGTGCCAGGCCTAGAGATCGGAGGTCCTGGGTTCAAAGCCGGCCTCAGACACTTCCCAGCTGGGTGACCCTGGGCAAGTCACTTCACCCCCATGGCCTAGCCCTTACTACCCTTCCACCTAGGAGCCAATACACAGTATTGACTCCAAGATGGAAGGTGAGAGTTTTAAATAAAATAATACTCTTCCACCTATAAGTCAATACACAGAAGTTAAGGGTTTAAAATAAAAAAAAAATTTTTTAATTAAATAAAATAATAAAAAAAAAAAACTCCCAAGAAAGATGAAAAAAATTGGCTTGGATCTGCATTCAGACTGCACCCATTCTTTTTCTGGAATTAGAAGGCCCTTTAGAACTCTCTTAGATCACTGCATTGCTGAGAATAGCTAAAGCATTCACAACTGAGCATCATAAAATGGCCGTTGCTGTGTACAACGTTCTCCTGGTTCTGCTCATTTCGCCCAGCATCAGTTCACATAACTAACTCTTCCCAGCTTTTTCTGACAGCAGCGTGCTTGGCACAATTATACGCCATAACTTATTCGGCCACTCCTGCCACGACTTCCAATCTTTGCCATAACAAAAAGAGCTGCTAGTAATATGTTTGTATCTATGGATCCTTTTTTGTTTTTCTTTGACCTCTGGGATAGAGACCTGCTGGATCAAAGGATCTGCACCATTTGGTAGCCCCTTGGCTAGAGTTCCAAACTGCTCTCCAGAGTGACCGGATCACAACTGCACCAACAGTGCACAGCATTAATGTCCCAATTTTGCTGCGTCCCCTCCAGCATTTGTCATTTTCTTTTTCTGTCCTATTAACCAAACGATTCGCTATAAGGTAGCGGGTCCGAGTTCATTTGCATTTCTCTAATCTGGAATGATACAGAGCATTTTTTATGACTAGCAATCGCTTTGATTGCTTCTGACTGCCATTTCGTGTCTTTTGACCATTTTATCAATTGAAGCACGATTCCTGTGCCTAGAAATCTGACTCGGTTTCCCTGAGAATGAGAAGCTCTCATTTGAGCTCCTATTGACCCAATTGTGCTTCTTTTAAAAATATTGTATTTTCCCAATTACACGTAATAACAATCTTCATGAACTAGTTTCTGAAATAATAAGATCCAGATTGTCCCGTCCCTTCTCTTCCGTTCCCCTTCACGGATAGGGGAAGGATTTCGATCTGGGTTCTACATGTGTTAGCATACAGAGCACACGTCTGGATTGGTCATCGTGGTGAGAGAATAATCGTATTAAACCCAAACCCCCAAACATAAACCCAAATAAACGAAAGCGGGAAAGAGTCAGCTTTAATTAGCGTCCCGCTTCCAACCGCCCTTTCTCTGGAGGTGGAGGGCATTCTTTGGCCCAAGTCCCTCCCAGCTGTCCTGGCTCGTGGTATTACTGAAAACAGCGAAGCCTTTCCCGTTTGATCTCCGTTCCTGGTTCTGCTTGCTTTGTTCTGCATCAGTTTGAGCGGGTCTCTGCAGTTTCTTCTGAAATTGGTCTGCGTGTCATTTCTAATAGCACGATTCTCTTCTGTCGCCAGCATATTGCGAGGATTTCGTTTTTATATCCTGCATTATTTTCATATCAGGGTCCTGGATATTTTATATAGTGTGTATATATATATATATTTTAATATACATTTAAATGTGTGTAAAGACTATTTCAGAGAGAATTCCTGAGCTAGGTCTCAGACCTGGCTCCATTCAGTCTAGACATTCTTTTTTTTTTTTTTTTTTTTAATTTAAACCCTCACCTTCCATCTTGGAGTCAATCCTGTGTATTGGCTCCAAGGCAGAAGAGAGGTAAGGGTAGGCAATGGGGGTCAAGTGACTTGCCCAGGGTCACCCAGCTGGGAAGTGGCTGAGGCCAGATTGGAACCCAGGCCTGGCTCTCCATCCACTGAGCTACCCAGCTGCCCCCCAGTCTATAGATTCTTGCATTCTCCTTGTCCTGAGGAATGTGGTCCTTTCGTAGACTTGGTCTAACAGGAAGAGTTCTGTAATGATGCCTTTTCTGTGGACACGCAGAACCTCACCTGTTGGTTTGGGGAAGGGCTGAGAGACTGAGAGAGCACCAAGCACTTAAGCAGCCAGCGCCAAGGAGAGATTAAGGGAGGAGCTGAATGATGAGCTCCCCAAAACGCATAGAGACCTCCTAGGCGTTCCCATTTGTCTCCGAGTTATCAAGCTTGGCATTTGACCAAAGTTACGGTGTCGGGCCGTCTATCCATACATTGTTTTGAAATTAAAAAAAAAAACAGTCTCTGAAGATGTTTTTAATCTCTGTGACACGCCACAGGCTGCTCAGCCAGGCCCCAAGCGATGGCCGGACCCGGAATTTCCACTTTTTTGCCACCACAAAAAGACCTGCTAGAAAGGCTTCTGTGCACGCAGGCCCTCTGCCTTTGTCAGGGTCTCTTTGGGATGCGGCCCAGCAGCACTTGCATCAGATCACGGGGCCGGCACAGGTGGACGGCCCTTTGGGCAGCATCCACAGTGGCTGGATTAGTTCACAGCCCGACCGCCAGGGTGCCGGCGCCTCGGTTCTCCCACGTCCCCTCCAGCACTCGGCATCTTCCTTTTGGGTCATCTCACCAGTCTGCTAGTCAGGAGGGATTTACAGCATTTGTCTATGGCTACGGACAGGCCTGGCTTCTTCATCCCCAAACGGCGCACATCCGCGGCCCATTTGCCGCCTGGGCAGCGACGTGGGTTCTTACAGATTTGACTCGGTTCTCTGTAGAGTTGGGGAATGAGGCCTAAATCAGAGACACGAGCCGGGTTTTACCTTCGAAGCCTGGTTACAGCATGTTGGTTTGGACAAAAACCTTTGAACTTACTAACACCCAAATGAGTCATTTCACACCTCCCAACGTTCTCTCTCAATTTCTCAAGTTCTTTCTTCTCTCTTGTTCTCTCTTCTCACTTTCTCCTCTCTCTTCTTTCTCTTTTCTCTCTCAAGATCTCTCTCAAGTTCTTTCTCAATTTCTCTCTTCTCTCTTCTCTCTCTCTCTCTATATATTTCTTTCTCTCTCTCAAGTTCTCACTCAATTTCTCAATTTCTTTCTTTTCTCTCATTCTCTCTCCTCTTCTCTATATATGTATATATTTCTTTCTCTCTCCTCTCAATTTCTCAAGTTCTTTTACAATTTCTCTTCTCTTCTCTCTCCCTTCTCTCTCTATATAAATATTTCTATCTCTCTCTCTAGTTCTCTCTCTTTCTCTCTCTATATATATATTTCTTTCTCTCTCTCAATTTCTCAATTTCTTTCTCCTCTCTCTCTTTCTCTCTTCTCTTCTCTTTCTCTCTCTTTCTCTCTCTCTATATATATTTCTTTCTCTCTCTCTGAAGTTCTCTCTCTTTCTCTCTTTTCTCTCTTTCTCTCTCTATATATATTTCTTTCTCTCAAATTCTCTCTTTCTCACTCTCTTCTCTCTCTATATATATATATGTGTGTGTGTATATATATAATTCTCTCTCTCAAGTTCTCTCTCAATTTCTCAAGTTCTTTCTCTCAAGTTCTTTTGCAATTTCTCTCTCTTCTCTCTTTTTCTCTCTTCTCTTCTCTTTTTCTTTCTCTCTCCCTTCTCTCTCTACATCTATTTCTTTCTCTCAAATTCTCTCTCTTTCACACTGTCTTCTCTCTCTCTCTTTTCTCTCTTTCTCTCTCTCCATATATATACATTTCTTTCTCTCTCTCGAGTTCTTTCTCAATTTCTCTCTCTTCTCTCTCTTTCACTCTCTCTCTCTCTATATATATATGTGTGTGTGTGTGTGTGTGTGTGTGTGTGTATATATATATATATATAATTCTCTCTCTCAAGTTCTCTCTAAATTTATACAAGTTCTTTCTCTCTCAAGTTCTTTTGCAATTTCTCTCTTCTCTCTCTTTCTCTCTTCTCTTCTCCTTTCTTCTCTCTCTCTATATATATTTCTTTCTCTTTCTCAAGTTCTCTCTCAATTTCTCAATTTCTTTCTCTCAAGTCCTTTTTCAATTTCTCTCTTTCTCTCTCTCTTCTCTCTCTCTCGATTTC
>NW_025343512.1:0-3287 GCF_016433145.1 Gracilinanus agilis
CAATCAAGACCTATTTCCAAATTGTTGATAGTTGCATTGGTGTGGTACTTTCAATCCCCAATCATGTCCTCATCAACCAATGTATTCAAGCAGTTGACTTTCTTCTCTGTTTCCTCTCCTGCAGTTCTTCCTTTGAATGTGGGTAGCATTCTTTACCATAAGTCCCTCAGAACTCTCCTGGGTCATTGCATTGCTGCTAGTACAGAAGTCCATTACATTCTATTTTACAACAGTATATCAGTCTCTGTGTACAATGTTCTTCTGGCTCTGCTCCTTTTGCTCTGCATCAATTCCTGGAGGTCATTCCAGTTCACATGGAATTCCTCCAGTTTATTATTCCTTTGAGCACAATAGTATTCCATCACCAGCATATACCACAATTTGTTCAGCCATTCCCCAATAGAAGGGTATACCCTTTTTTTCCAGTTTTTTGCCACCACAATAAGCGCAGCTATAAATATTTTCGTATAAGTCTATTTATCTATGATCTCTTTGGGGTACAATCCCAACAATGGTATGGCTGGATCAAAGGGCAGCCATTCTTTTATAGCCCTTTGAGCATAGTTCCAAATTTCCATCCAGAATGGTTGGATCAGTTCACAACTCCACCAACAATGCATTAATCCCAGTTTTGCCACATCCCCTCCAGCATTCATTACTCTCCCCTTCTTTGATTTTAGCCAATTTGCTAGGTGTGAGGTGATACCTGAGTTGTTTTGATTTGCATTTCTCTAATTATTTGAGATTTAGAACATTTTCTCGTGTGCTTATTGATACTTTTGATTTCTTTATCTGAACATTGCCTATTCATGTCCCTTGCCCATTGATCAATTAGGGAATGGTTTGATTTTTTATACAATTGGTTTAACTCCTTGTATATTTGAGTAATTAGACCCCTGTCAGAATTTTTTGTTGTAAAGATTTTTTCCCAATTTGTTGCTTCCCTTCTGATTTTGGCTACATTGATTTGTTTCTACAAAAGCTTTTTAGTTTGATATAATCAAAACCATTTAATTTACATTTTGTAAGTTTCTCTAACTCTTTCTTGGTTTTGAAATCTTTCCTTTCCCAAGTAAACTATTCTATGTTCACTTAACTTATTTATAGTTTCCTTTTTTTAAATTAAAGTCATTCACCCATTCTGAATTTATCTTGGTGTAGGGTGTGAGATATTGATCTAAACCTATTCTCTCCCATATTTTTTTCCAAATTTCCCAATATTTTTTCTCAAATAGTGGATTTTTGTCGCAAAAGTTGGGCTCTTTGGGTTTATCATACACTGTCTTGCTGATGTCACTTATCACAATCTATTCCACTGATCCTCTCTTCTGTCTCTTAGGCAGTACCATACCAATTTTGATGACCTCTGCTTTATAGTACAGTTTAATATCTGGTACTGCTAGGCCCCCTTCCTTCACAATTTTTTTTCATTATTTCCCTTCATAGTCTTGATCTTTTGTTATTCCAGATGAACTTTGTTGTAGTTTTCCCTAATTCAATAAAAACGTTTTATGGTAGTTTGAAAGGTAAATTAATTTGGGTAGAATGGTCATTTTTACTATATTAGCTCATCTTACCCATGAGCAATCAATGTTTTTCAAATTGTTTAGATCTAGTTTTAATTGTTTGGAAAGTGTTTTGTAGTTGTTTTCATACAATTCCTGTGTTTGTTTTGGTAGATAGATGCCTAAGTATTTATATTGTCTAGGGTGATTTTAAATGTTGTTTCTCTTTTTACCTCTTGCTGCTCTAATGTGTTGGAAATATATAGAAATTCTGATGATTTAAGTGCATTTATTTTGTATCCTGCAACTTTGCTAAAGTTGTTGATTATTTCTACAAGCTTCTTAGTTGATTCTCTAGGATTTTTTTAAGTAGACCCTCATGTCATCTGCTTAGTCTCCTCATCGCCTATTTTGATACCTTCAATTTCCTTTTCTTCTCTAATTGCTACTGCTCCTGTTTCTAGTAGAATGTTAAATAATAGAGGAGATAGTGGGCATCCTTTTTTCACTCCTGATCTTATTGGAAAGGCTTCTAATTAATCCCCATTGCATATGATTCTTGTTGATGGTTTTAGGTATATACTGTTTATTATTTTTAGGAAAGGTCCTTCTATTCCTATACTTTCCAGGGTTTTCAATAGGAATGGGTGCTGTATTTTGCCAAAGGCTTTTTCAGCATCTATTTAGATAATCATGTGATTCTTGATTTTTAGATTGTTGATATAGTCAATTATGTGGATGGTTTTCCTAATGTTGAACGATCCTTGCATTCCTGGTATAAATCCCACCTGATCAAGGTGGATGATCTTCTTGATTACTTGCTGGAGTCTTTTTGCTAGTATTCTCTTTAAAATTTTTGCATCTATGTTCATTAGGGAGATTGGTCTGTAGGTTTCTTTCTCTGTTTTTGATCTACCTGGCTTTGGAATCAGCATCATATTTATGTCATAAAAGGAATTTGGTAGGACTCCTTCTTTGCTTAGTATATCAAATAATTTGTATAGTATTGGGCTTAGTTGCTCTTTGAATGTCTGATAGAATTCACTTTTGAATCCATCAGGCCCTGGCGATTTTTTCTTAGGGAGTTCTTTGATGGCTTGTTCAATTTCTCTTTCTGATATGGAATTATTTAGGTATTCTATTTCATCTGTTGTTAATCTAGGCAATTTTTATTTTTGTAAATATTCATCCATATCTCCTAGATTGCTGTATTTATTGCCATATAATTGGGCAAAATAGTTTTTAATGATTGCCTTAATTTCCCCTTCATTAGAGGTGAGGTCTCCCTTTTCATCTTTGATTGTGTTAATTTGGTTTTCTTCTTTCCTTTACTTATTAGGTTGACCAGTACTTGTCTATTTTATCTGTTTTTTTCAAAATATCAGCTTCTAGTCTTATTTATTAATTCAATAGATCTTTTCCTTTCAATTTTATTAATTTCTCCCTTGATTTTTAGTATTTCTAATTTATTTTTCATCTGGGGATTTTTAATTTGCTCCTTTCTAATAGTTGCATGGCAATTCATTAACCTCTGCCCTCCCTAATTTGTTAAGATATGCACTCAAGGATATAAATTTCCCCCCGAGTTATGCCTTGGCTGCACCCCACAGAGTTTGATAGGATTTCTCATCATTGTCATTCTCTTCAATGAAATTGTTGATTGTTTCTATGATTTCTTCTTTGTCTAGATGGTTTTGGAGAATCATATTATTTAATTTCCAATTAGTTTTTGATTTACCTGTCCAGGTGCCCTTACTAATTATTATTTTTATTGCATTATGA
>NW_025343513.1:0-7546 GCF_016433145.1 Gracilinanus agilis
TAATTATATTTTATATAATTTATATAATAATATATGATAGTTATATATTATTATATATAATTATATGAGGTTATTAAGAAATATTATGGCAGAATGGATAGAGCATTGAACTTTGAGTCAGGAAGACTTAGGTTCAGAAACTGCACCTGGCACTCGCTTTGTGACCAAAGGCAAGGCATTTAACCCTTGTCAGAACAAGGATTTTCTTCTGTAAAATAGATAAAACATCTCTCAGGATCTACCTCACAGGACAATTATAGGACACATGAAATAATTGTTGTTGCCAATTTGCAAATGGTGGTAGAGACTGAATAGTGATCTTATTGGTGTAAGAGAACCTCCTTGGAGAAGGAAGTTCCTCCCTCTACCAATGCAGATCAGAACCTTTTCTGCAATTTATAGCTTTAAAGGGTTGGCTTGAGAACTAAGAGATTAAATGACTTGCAGCCAGTGTATGTTTGAGTAGACACTTGTTCCCAGGTCATCCAGGGATATATTTATCATGCTGACCCTCAAAACTTTAAAATGCTACATAACATTCAGTTATTATAATGTTTGCTATCTATATATACCAATGAAACCAAAAGAACATTTACAATACAACCAAAAAAAAAGTCCAGGTGATTTTGTCATTATTTGGACAATTAGTCATTTTTGACTCTTTGTGACTCCATTTAAGGTTTTCTTGGCAAAGGTACTAGAATTGTTTGTCATTTCTTTCTCAGCTCATTTGACAGATGATGAAATAAAAGCAACCATGGTTAAATGATGTGCCCAAGCTCATACAATAAGTGTTTAAGGTCAGATTTGAACTCAGGTCCTCCTGCTGACAGAGCCAGCACTCTATCCATCATGCCACCTGGCATCCTGGTCCAGGTGATACCTAGTAATAACTCTGCTCCGGGGATTGAGCTCAGGAGCCACAGAAAATGATGGTTTGCATGGAACAGGTTACCTGGAGGAGATGAGTTTTGAAGGTAAAAGGCAAGGAGTGGTGGAAAGGGAGGAGAATAAAGGACAATGGTGGGCATGGAGAAGGACTTGTGGAAAGGTCCATAAATGGAAGCAAGCACAGCTTGGTGCAGTGGAAGATGAGCCAGTTTCTTTGGCTAGCATGGCAGGGAGTAGTGAAGAGTGAAACTGGTGAAAAGCCTGGGAATAATCTGGGGATCAGCCTGGAAGAGCAGGCAGAGAGACTAAGAGCTCTGTGAATTAATGAGTTAGTTTAGAAGAGAACCCAGGGATCTTGTTTCCCCAGTCCAGTACCTAAGTTCTAAAACTAAATTGTCTCATATGTACATTTTGACTCTGTTCCCTGAAAGATTTCCCATTATGCTCTGGGTCATTCTCTTATTTTAGCTTTTTCAAACTCCCTCCTGAGTACTCTCCTTATTTCAGCTCTAATTTCAAAATAGCTAAATTGGTCCTTTTTTTTTAATGGAACTTTGGATCACAGCTTTTGCCGTGCTGGCGCTGTACGAATGCATTTCTCCAAAACATACCACTGAGGTGAGGAGAATGTAGTGCGTGCCTCCTGAGACTAGTGTGGAAGAGACACAAAACTTCATACGTCAGGAATTTTCTTGACTGTCTTTCCTAGGCTGGAGTCCAAGATGAAGCTGAGAAAATGAAAAGGGATTTGGCTGACAAAGCAGATGACAGGCAGAGAGAACAAGTGAAACAGAGGCAGCCAATGGTGAGAGGAGACTTGGCAAGTGCCTGCCAGACACCCCTTGTTGGAAAACCATAAAACTCAGATTGTCTGTCTCGAACATGAGCCCTCACGTGCAAATCATTTCAGTCCATGGAAGGTAGCTTGCCAGGAAGCCTCACTCCAGGGGGCTGGATTCATTCTACTCCTGCATCACCATCTGGCTCCCTGCCGATACAGAATGGACAGGGATGAGAAGAAAACTTAACAATGAAAATTCTAATGGCTGCGAGATGAGCAGCTATTTTTCTGGCTGAGTCTGGGCTATGGGGGAAAAAGTCAGGAAACAGAGAATGGGAAGGGACACTGGACCTTCCTAGGGAGAGAGAGGAAAGGAGGAATTTTGTTTCTTTGTTCTAAGTTAGCAGCAAGGTACATTCAACTCAATGGCAGGATCCTAACTGTCTTTCTTTGGTGGTCCTGTAAAAACTGGTAGAGCTCTCATTTCTTCCAGGTGATCCAATGACATGAATGGGATTCTTGGATGACCTCATCTTCCATTCCTACTTTCCTATATAAATGTCCTTTAATAAAAATCCTAGTGTTGGGGGACTTAATTCTCCAACTTGAAGGCTATATTACTTTACTTTCTGTATTCACATGAGTGTGCAAGACTTAATTAGGCAGGGTTCATTCCTGGGAACAATGGTGGCATCGCTGCCACTGTCAACTTATCTTTCCCATCTTATCATACATTATACCTCTTCCTGAACTCTAGAAACAAGTCAAAATGACCTTTTCTCTATTCCTTATGCATGGTACTACTCCATCTGCTGTCTATATATCTTTGCACAGCCACAGGAATCCCTCATGTTTAGCATGCACTGCTGTCTGACTCAGAGAATCCTTCTACTCTTACAAGAGGCAGCTCAAAGATATCCTGATTCCCCAAACTCAACTGCTAGTGCTTTCCCTCCCTTACTCCCTTGTAATATATATTACAAGTTATATATATATATATATATATATATATATATATACTTAGACATGTGCATATTGTCTCCCCAAATATAATACGAGCTCCCTAAGAGAAGGAATTGTTTTATTCTTTATACTTGTATACCCAAAGTCTAACACAGTACCTGGCATTCAACAGGCATTTAATATTGCTTATTGGTTTATTGTCTTCAGTGTCTCTCATGACTTTTCTCCTTTAATTCCAGAGCCTACACCCTCCCAGGTACCTGGTTTCCTCATATTCTTCCCATCCCTTCCCTCGAGCATCTCCACTGTTTCTAAAGGACTCTGCTTCTGCCTTGCTCTCCCCTCCCTATCCCTATCAAAATGTATCTCCTCCCATCAAAATGTATCTCATTTACATGCCTGTCAAGCTGGAAAGATTCTAATTTTATTTGCAACAACTAAGGTGTTAATGACTAATAAATGTGATTATCCAGCTTCCCAAGGGATGTCTTAACCCAAAGAAATTTTTCTCTCATAGTACAAGGTCAATCATCAGTGACAGGTGGGTGGGGAGAGATATTATGGAACCAAAGTGTCCCATCTGTGACCCTTAGATCCACCTTGGAAGAGACAACTACCTCCAGCATAAGGTCTTTCTCATAAAGTTAGTGTGGGAATTCTTCCTTTGGCCTCCATTCTTGTCGGGGTATTTTCTTCTGGATGTGGTGTTTAATATTTCAGTTGGAAAGTATTTTCTTTAGAAAAGATGAGTGACATGATATAGATCAAGGCCAGTGTGAGTGATGGTTGACATGTGTAGGACTTAGGTCAGAGTTTTAAGAGAAATAAGACAGTCTGACTCAAAGTTTTCAGGGAGTTCTTATTCCATTTTGAATATAACAAATTGTAGCATACTAGAGAGTTTTGAACTCCATATCTGTTCTATGAGAGAAATATAATTTATCACCTTCATTCAATTCACTCTCTGGACTGTTTCATTTCCTTACCAACTGCCTTGCCCCATTGGAAATATCCTTCTTTTTTCCCTTCCATACCCATTTTCCATCTCCCCTTTATGGTTTTTCCTCCTCTATTAGAGGAAGAAACCATTTTAAGAGTGGGGACCATGTCGCTTTCTTATATTTGTATTTGCATATAGTAAGAGCTTATTAAATTGCCTCTCATCTATGTACACATGTTTATCTGATAATATACAGAAGACAAGAGTTTGGTTACTCTCCATAAGGTATAGTGTGGTTGTTCCCAATCAGGATCTAGAATCTAAACTCAAAAAGATGAAAGGATAAAAGGAGTGAGTACAGATTTCAGGACTTCATCAGCTAAATTTGAAGGTAGAAGTGATGAATACCACCTTTGCTTTGAGGATTAAATGTAAGATGAACAGCTTGGAGGCAGAGTATCAAAAAAGTCACCCAGTGAGTCAACTAATTTGCCACCATGGGGTCTTGAGCACATTTTATATGCACTCAGTTTAGGAACGAAATATACAAAATCTACATTCAACAAGGTACTTAATGGACTATTAGTGAGACAAAAAAGAAGACACCAACATTCACAGTTCCAGAGTTGTGGGTCTCTTTGATCCCACAGGTTTTCCTCACTCATGTACCTCCTTGCCAGATCCTTTGGGAGTCTCTTCTTCCTTAAAGATACTGAAATGCAGTATGACCCAGTTTTATGTGTGGAACATGATGTATTTATTAGTCTTCTTTTGCTTTAATATATGAGTAACTGTTATGTTATTATTGTTTCTTCTGCCTCATTGATAAGTTTGTTACATTTAAGACCTACACATCTTTTTTGTTATTGTGTTATTGTGTAATAAATTATTATGAATCACTCATTTTGAACAAATAGAGGTATATTGGGGTGAGTTACAGGGATGTTGAATAGGAGGCACACATTCCCCCACAATGCCTCTAGAATCTTGAGCATCTTTTAGTGTGACTAAGTAGCGGTGATCCTCCTCTAGGATCTAGCCCTGCTAGGGTGAGGAAAGATTGGAGTGAGTGAGCCATCCAGGAACTGAGTAAGTATAGATGTATGAGACAGTACATAGTATAAGTGGTGACCCTTCTTGCAACCAGGGCTTGACACCAGCTTTATCCAGTGAAATAAAGCAGTCAGAGGTCTCTTTTTGCTCCCTTTAGCATTACCCTATGATATATATCCCTATAGTTTTCAGAAGTCCCCTGATGTCTATGAAACCAAAGTCACTAAGAATGAAGTCTATCCATTCATTTACTGATCAAATATTTATCAGTTGCCAACCATGATCCAGGCACTATGCCAAGCACTGTAAATACAAGGACAAAAACAAAAAAAAGAGTAGTTATGCCCTCCAGGAGCTTGGGTTCTTCTGGGTCTCCTGGTTTTAAGTTAGAATGTTTTCATAAAATGGAGGCGCTGCTTCATGTAGGAGGTTTGGTGGAGGGAGACTGACCATTATTTAAGGTGGAGTGATTGATCCTAAAGATTATTCTATGGAGCAAAATAGTGCTCTACTAAGAACAAAGGAAGAAGGGAGCATAGGGAAAAGCATAGGAAGAAAAACCAAGGGATGGGGAGATAGTACCCAGGGGTGTTGCAATATTAACTTGGATTACTTTCCTCTATTTCATCTTAGTAGTGTTCATGGGAAGTGGGGATGGGGGAAATGGCACTCACAGATGATTAGTAGTTCTGTATTTGGGACTAGGCTGCTCCAGTCACCCCATGCTGAATGCACCAGGTAGGAGAAGCAAGCTATAATTAAGTTGTATGATAGCAGATGCCCATCAGTCACTGCTTCACTGAAGCACATCAGCTGGATTTTCTCAAGGTTTTAAGGTCACTTGTGAAATATATTGGCACTTCAACAATTATAGCATCATAGTCATGGAGAAGATTCTTTAGCTCTATTTGCATTTTTATTGAAAATGAGTTTATCTAATCCTCTTAGATTTTAAGACTTCTTATAATAATAATAGGGACTTGCACATGCGCAGAGCCCTTTTGACAGTGTCTTCCCATAAGGAAGAGTCTAGGGAGCCTACTTCCATTAAAGTTATACTGATATGTAATGGGAAGGCCTTGGGAAAATTTGAGCACATAAAGACATTCTGTAACTGGTTCTGGTCTGCTAACTACATGATTAGGAACAACCTTTTCAATTGGCGAGGCAGTCAGAATGAGGGCTGCCTTTAAAAACACTCTTGACCAGAACCTTGACCACTCTTTTTATTCAATTGTGTTCCTTTCAACTACTCCCTCTTGGTGTAACTCCTTCCCTGATGTCATAAAGTGACGGAAAATGCTATGAGAGGCCTCAGTTACTCCCTACTAAAGCCAACATTTGGCCTCCCGAAATGATCTTCAGTCCTTTTGTCTCATCATTTGTTCTTTTCCATTTTAAGCAAAGGAGATTAATCTGGAGTCTCAAAATTTAGAGTTTCTGGTCAGGGGAGCAGGTATTCTCATGTCCCAGCATCGCAACATATAGGTTTTACAGCCAGTTCAACACTGAATCCCTAAGGAGCAACGAAGTGGGAATGACCTTAGGACCTGACTCTATAATGCTACATTTTGGACTTAAACTTGGTGGCACCAGTGCTATATAGGAATTGTACTAAAAGTGAGCTGCTCTCTTTATAGATGGAAGTAAGATAAAGAAATATGTGTACTTGAAATGTTGAGGGGAAATGTTTGCACCTTTTTTCATGCTATATCTTTGAAGTAAATATCCCTCGGTCAAAACGAATTCACATTAAGTGGTTAAATAAAGCTGGAATGCTAGACACTGATACCTTATAATGGGAGGTATGCAACAAATATAACCCAATAAATAGTTATTAAGTGCCTACATGGCAGGCACTGTGCTAAGTGCTGGCGATACAATTAGTAAAGAGAAAGACACATTCTGCCCTTGATGATGAGTTTACCTTCTAAAGAGGAAGATAACACAGAGAAGGAGAAGGAAAGAGGGTGGAAGGAGAGACACCAGGGTTAAAACCAAAGAGGGCTGCAGATATAAAGTGAAATGATTTAAGAGTCCAGTTCCTTCCCTCTGAAAGGATGACATTGGGAGAAGCTTGGTATTTTGCGTTCTAGCCCTCCAAATAGAGAGGAGAGGAGGCTGAGAAGGGTGGATTTAATCAAGACTTGAGTTAGCAGCATGGTAGTGGGTTTGGAAGCTTATCCATTGGGAAGCATCTTGTTCTATGAAATTGAGACCAGGAAAAGCAGCCAGTAAAAAGTGGATGCAACCAGTTGGGGATTGAGCTAATGATATTAGAGAAGAGGCAACCTCAAAACTTTTTTAAAACCCTTACCTTCCATCTTAGAATCAATACTAAGTACCAATTTCAAGAAAGGCCAGGCAATGGGGGTTGGTTAAGTGACTTGCAGAGGATCACAAAGCTAGGAAGTATCTAAGGCCAGATTTGAACCCAGGAGTTCCCATCTCTAGGTCTGGGTCCCTATCCACTGAGCTACCTAGCTACTCCAACTTCAAGGCTTTTGAACTTTAAGGAACAGATGTGGCAGTATGGCCCTGGAATAATGAACCAAGGCATATTTGTTACATAACTTTGTTGCTTTTTCTTTTATTTATTATTTTAAACTTCTCTATGTTTTCTTGTAGTTTACAGCAGCAACAACTTAAGGAAGAGTCCTATGTTTATTCTATGGATAATACTGAGTTTTCCTTGTTGGTGCAGTTCCTCCTATATCATCCCTGTCATGTGTCTCCTGCTACCCTTTCTTTCCCTCTGCCCCTTACAGAGAAGTGGGAAGAAGGAGGAGGAGGAGGAGAAGGAAGAGGAGAAGGAGGAGAAAGAGAAGGAAGAAGAGGAGGAAGAAGAAAAGGAGGAAGAGGAGGAAGGGGAGAAGGAGGACGGGGAAGAGGGAAGAGGAGGAAGAGGAAAAGAAGGA
>NW_025343514.1:0-3997 GCF_016433145.1 Gracilinanus agilis
TATAATATAATATAATATAATATACCCCTTCACCCAGGATAGTAGTAAGGATCAACTGAGTAAAGAAGTCTATAAACTCTGATGATGATTATTTTTTAAATCCTTACTTTTCTGTCCTAGTAACAATTTAAGACAGAAGAGCAAGGACTAGGCCAATGGGGTTAAGTGACTTACCCAGGGTTACACAGTTAGGATGTGTCTAAGGCCAAATTTGAACCCAGGTCCTTCCAACTCCAATCCTGGCATTCTATCCACTGTGCCACCTCTCTACCCCCTCCTGGCTATTATGATGATGATGATTTATTCTAAACTCTTTGAGAACAGGGGCCTTTTGATTTTTAGGCCCAGGCCCAAAGAAAGGTTGGTGCAAAAACGGCATGCAGCAACAGCTTTCACAAAATACAGCAAGATAAACACCAGAGTGGGCAAACCCTCCTGATCTCTCTTGAAATGTTTTCCTTTCGCTACAGCAATTGATCTGACTCTATTTTCAGAGTAAACACAAGAACTGCCCAATTTAACACCAGAACTGCTATGACTTGGCCCTCGGAGCTGAGACAATTGTTTTCTCATCTCTCCGAACAGGACATCTATAAAAGAGCAATCACTGGTGTCTTCCCAGCCGCTGCCGTCCCCAGCGCTCACAAGAGCTACACTTCCTTCCCTCTCTTCCCCCTACACATTCCTCGTTCCCCACAGAAGTGGAGATGGAAAGATGCATTCCTAGGACGAAGGAATGGGAGCGAACATATTTGTTCCTGCAGCTATGGAATGCCCCCAAAAGAGCAGGAATGGTCAATTTACAACATATCGGAGTGGGTTACCGAATCCTACTTTGAAGACAGCCAACTCTGCACACTTTTGAGATCAAAATCTGTTTCCTTTTTGCTTTGCCCTCCCAGCCTCCCACTCTAGCCCAAAGGGGAGGAGGAGGAGGAGGAGGAGGAAGGAGGAAGAAGAGAAGAAAAAGTATGTAAGTGATACTAAATGAATGGTTTGGGAAACTGTCCAGATCTGGGCAAAAGAAAAGTCAACAAGAAATTGGTTTTCAGCAAAAAAAAGTTTTTCCTAATCACTAGCGTGATCATGGGTCATGTGATTTCTCTTTCCCTGGAAGAGTTCCTAATATTTCAGATACACCTGATGAGCTACTGAAATGACAGAGAAACATAACACCTGGCACATAGTAGGTACTTACTAAATGTTCATCCACAAGTGGAGTGATGAAGACACAGAATGGCTCAAACACTTCCTTCAAAACACAACTAAAGGAGCAACTATGTGGCTCAGGAGATAGAGTGTCAGGCCTGGAGACAGGAAGTCCTGGGTTCTAAACTGACCTCAGACACTTCCCAGCTGTGTGATCCTGGGCAAGCCACTTAATCCCCATTGCCTAGCCCTTACTGCTCTTCTGCCTTGGAATCAATAATCAGTATAGATTCTAAGATAGAAGATAAGGGTTTAAAATAAATTCAACTCAAGTCCTACCATCCTTTCCTAATCTCCACCGATTGAAATACACTCCTTTCTAAAACTAAATAAGTATACATAAAGCCCTTACTTTGTTCCAGGGGCTGTGTAAAGTGTTTTACAATTATTACCTCACTGGATCCTCACAACAGCCCTGGGAAGTAGATAACTGTTATTATTCCCATTTTACAGATGAGGAAACTAAAGCAAACAGAGGTCAAGTGACTTGCCCAGGGCCACACAACTAGTTAAGTGTCTGAGGTAGGACCTGAACTTGGGTCTTCTGCTTCCAAGCCTGATGTTCTGCTCACTGCACCACCTACCTGCCCAGGGCTGTCCCCTTCATTTGAAGGTAAGCTCAAGGGCTAAGACTGCTTCGCTTCCATCTTTCTATCTCCAGCACTTACTACACTGTGCCTAGCACACAGTAGGCAGTGAATAAATGTTTGTTGGGAGATCAGTGGATAAAAGAGCCCATTCTGTCCAAACATATTATATTGATTAATTCATCCTAATCTCTATCATGGCAGGATTCTCCCCAACCAAGTAATCCACCATTCTCACAGCTTCCCTGGAAAGCAATAGCTTAGAAACATATTCATGGGGGGGTTTCGGAAACTGGAGTTTACAGGTCAGATGCAGAGATCAATTTGAAGCAGTCAATAAATTGCGTTGGGGGAAGGGAGTCACGCTGACATTTAACATTCCTTCAAGTTTAAAATTTAAAAAACAAAACGTAGTTCTGAGAAGGGGTCCACACGCTTCACCAACATGGCCAAAGCAGTCCAATAGACACAAAAGAGATGAGGCCCCCTGACGTACAGGGAGGGCAGTGGCTCACGGAGGATGGAGGCTCGTGCTGGGCTTCAGGAAGCATTAAATGTGAATCCCAGAAGTCATGTAACTTCTTTCAGCCTCAGTTTCCTCATTTGTAAAATGGTGATAATAATTCCTGGAGTACCTATCTCTCTGGGTTAATAATAATAACCAATTAGTCAATCACTAAGCATTTATTAAGTCTTGGTGTCCCAGGCACAGGAGGCTAATATCCCCCCACCCCCAGCAAGAGGAATCCAAGAACAAAGGATGAAACAATCCTTACTCTCAAGGCGCTTAGTTTCAAAAAGAGAAAACAACAAGTCCATATATATAACACAAATAAATAATATATAATAATGCATATAATATAATAATATATCTTTTAATAAAATATAAGCACAGACAGAATAAAATGACCAAATGAGGTAATACAGGAAAGATACTTTACAATTTTTAAGAGCCATCTAAACATCAACTATTATTGTTGTTATTGTTATTGTTATTATTATTATTATTATTATTATTATTATTATTATATGGGCAATGTCTCTGAAAGATGGACTCTAAAGAAAATTCTTTCAGAGCCTGGGGCAAATTTCTTAAAATCACTGAATAGGAAAACTTCGAAGTCCAATGGACCGCTAAGGAATCCCCTTTCCCTCGCACCCTCTTCCTCAGATCAGAACACAGTTCCCTATTAAAGAGTTTCTCATTCATCTCGAAGTGACCCTGGTCCACCATAGCACTGGAATGGGGCCCTTTGGTTCAGAAAAATAGCCTCTTGGCTTGAGCTTTGGGTTTGTTCATTCAAGGCACAGTGGCTTTGGCAACCAACGCATGCACCCTACCTCTCTCCGAGGCTGGCCGGGACCTTCATCGGGATTCCGGAGATTCAGGATATGGACCTCCTGAGGCAGGCTGGTTGTGCCCCGGCTTGCACAGCCGGAAAGGACAGTGAAGCTCTCCAACAGGGCTTGGACAGGGTGAGAGGAGTTGACTGGGGACAGGACACATTCTGTCCGAGGCACGGGACCTGCAAAGAGGAAAAAAAAAATGCGTGCCGCTCAGAAACATCACAAGTCACCCAGATTCAGAAGCAGGCATTGTCACGGCAGGAAGAGTCCGCTTTGAGAGTCATCTAGCCATTGCCAACTCGGCCCAAGGATGATGATGCAGGCCTATTATTTCCAACACCAAGAGGGAAACGCTAGACTATTTTTCTAAGAAACCGATATGTTTCATTTCTTTTGAGTGATTTTTTTTAAATCCTCCTTTTGGCTCATAAAACTCTGTAAAACTCCTCTGGGCAAGGACACTCCCCACTTAACATTTGCACCGGTCTGCTCTCAGACATCAAGCATCTCCTCCTTCCATCCAGAAAGGATATTAGGGAAAAAATGCCCAGAAACAAATAGATTTATGCATTGATTTACATAATACATTCAAACTCATTATTCATTTGGTAAATATGAAGAAATTAATTAGGTGCACAGGGCTGTTTCATTGATTCCCACAAAATATATTAAAAGGCATAAGGAGCAGCTAAGTGGCTCAGTGGCCTAGGGAAGTCCTGGGTTCAAATCTGGCCTCAGACATTTCCTGGCTGTGTGACCTTGGCCCTTAACCCCCACTGCCTAGCCCTTACTACTCTTCTGCTTTGTAACCAATAGTTAGTATTGATTCTAAGACAGAAGGTAAGGGTTTAAAA
>NW_025343515.1:0-3582 GCF_016433145.1 Gracilinanus agilis
TGCGGGTGATGGAATACTATTGTGCTAAAAGGAATAATAAACTGGAGAAGTTCCAGGCGAACTGGAGAGACCTCCGGGAACTGATGCAGAGCGAAAGGAGCAGAGCCAGAAGAACTCTATACACAGAGACTGACATTCTGTGGTAAAATCGAATGTAATGGACCTCTGAACCAGCAGCAATGCAATGACCCAGGACAATTCTGAGGGATTTATGGTAAAGATGCTACCCACATTCAGAGGAGGGACTGCAGGAGAGGAAACATATAGGAAAAACAACTGCATGAACGCATGGGTCGGGGTGGACATGATTGAGGGTGTAGACTCGAAACTACCACACCAATGCAACTACCAACAATTTGGAAATTGGTCTTGATCAAGGACACATGACAAAACTAGTGGAAATGCGCATGGGTAGGGGGGGTGCGGGGGGGGGTTGAAGGGGAAAGGAGGAGCATGAATCATGTAACCATGTTAAAAATGAATATTAATAAATGTAAAAAAAAAAAAACAATATGCTACTGGGGCAGCTGGGTAGCTCAGTGGAGTGAGAGTCAGGCCTAGAGACAGGAGGTCCTAGGTTCAAACCCGACCTCAGCCACTTCCCAGCTGTGTGACCCTGGGCAAGTCACTTGATCCCCATTGCCCACCCTTACCAATCTTCCACCTATGAGACAATACACCGAAGTACAAGGGTTAAAAAAAACAACAATATGCTACTGGCTAAAAGATAGGAGGGAGAATCAGTGGAATAGATTTGGGGTAAGTAACATCAGCAAAACAGTGTATGATAAACCCAAAGAGCCCAACTTTTGGGACAAAAATCCACTATTTGACAAAAACTACTGGGAAAATTGGAAAACAATATGGAAGAAATTAGGTTTAGATCAACATCTCACATCCTACACCAAGATAAATTCAGAATGGGTGAAAGACTTGAATATAAAGAAGGAAACTGTAAGTAAATTAGGTGAACACAGAATAGTATACTTGTCAGATCTCTGGGAAAGGAAAGATTTTAAAACCAAGCAAGAGTTAGAAAAAATTACAAAATGTAAAATAAATAATTTTGATTATATTAAATTTAAAAGGTTTTGTACAAACAAAAACAATGCAACCAAAATCAGAAGGAAAACAACAAACTGGGCAAAAAATCTTAACAAAAAATTCCAACAGAGGTCTAATTACTCAAATATACAAGGACCTAAATCAATTGTATAAAAAGTCAAGCCATTCTTCAATTGATAAATAGGCAAGGGACATGAATAGGCAATTTTCAGATAAAGAAATCAAAAGTATCAATAAGGACATGAGAACGTGTTCTAAATCTCTAATAATCAGAGAAATGCAAATGAAAACAACTCTGAGGTACCACCTCACACCTAGCAGATTGGATAAAATGATAGCAGGGGGGAGTAATGAATGTTGGAGGGGATGTGGCAAAATTGGGATGTTAATGCACTGATGGTGGAGTTGTGAACTGATCCAACCATTCTGGATGGCAATTTGGAACTATGCCCAAAGAGCGATAAAAGATTGCCTGCCCTTTGATCCAGCCATACCATTGTTGGGTTTGTACCCCAAAGAGATCATAGATAAACAGACTTGTACGGAAATATTTATAGCTGCGCTTTTTGTGGTGGCAAAGAACTGGAAAAGGAGGGTATGTCCTTCAATTGGGGAATGGCTGAACAAATTGTGGTATATGCTGGTGATGGAATACTATTGTGCTCAAAGGAATAATAAACTGGAGGAATTCCATGTGAACTGGAAAGACCTCCAGGAATTGATGCAGAGTGAAAGGAGGGGAACCAGAAGAACATTGTACACAGAGACTGATACACTGTGCTAAAATCAAATGTAATGGATCTCTGTACTAGCAGCAATGCAATGACCCAGGACAATTTTGAGGGATTTATGGAAAAGAATGCTACCCATATTCAGAGGAAGAACTACAGGAGTGGAAACACAGAAGAAAAATAACTGCTTGAACTCTTGGGTTGATGAGGACATGATTAGGGATGTAGACCTGAAAAGACCACCACAATGTAACTATCAATAATATGTAAATAAGTCTTGACTGACCACACATGTTAAAACCAGTGGAAATGTGAGTTAGCTATTGGGGGCGGGGTTACAGTTGGGGACAAGATGGAAAGGACTTTTGGAAAAGCGAATAGAATAAAAATTAAAGACAAGGTGGAAGTGTCAAGGAAGGGTTCTTTAGAAAAAAGGGCTAATTTGTAACTAGGAGGGCAAGGGGAAAGGAAGAGGGAAGGTTTCTAAAAAGGGGTGTGAAAGGGAAAGGCAGTCAATAGAAGAAATTGGACCACTGAGGAGGGATATGGTAAGTAAAAAAAAAAAAAAAAAGAGGACAGTGAGGAAAAACAGAATGGGGGGAAATTCACAACTAATAATTATGACTTTAAAGGTGAATGGGATAAATTCAACCATAAAGCAAAAAAGTATAGCAGAATGGATGTAAAAACAAAACTGGACAATGTGTTCTACAAGAAACACACTTAAAAATGAGAGACCCACATACAGTAAAAATAAATGTTTGGAGCAGAATATACTATGCCTCAGCTATATAAAGAAAGCAAGTATAGCAATCATGATCTCTGACAAAGTTAAAGCTAAAATAGATATAATCAAAAGAGATAAAGAGGGAAATTGTATTATATTGAAAGGTGCCACAGACAATTAAACATTATCAAAATTAAACCTATATATATACCAGATGTTATAGCATCCAGATTTTTAAAGGAAAAATTGAGTTACAGAAGGAAATAGAAACAAAACAACAATAGTGGGAGAATTTAATTTTCCCTTCTCTAAACCTGATACATCTAACTAAAAAGCAATTACGAATGAAGTAAAAAAGATGCACGAGAATCTTAAATAAGTTGAAGATGAATAGAATATTAGAAAATTTAAATATGATAGATAATTGGACAGAATCGAATGGGAAGAGAAAATAGTACACCTTCTCAGCAGTATATGGCACATTTACAAAAACTGACACAAATTTTGTACACAAAAATGTTATAGTTATATGTAGACACATATAAGACACAAAAACATTATAGATAAAATATGTAGAAAAGCATCCTTTTTCAGACCATAAGACAATAAAAAATGAGTAGCCTAATGAACTTAATCTTAAAGAATGAGTGGAGTAAAGAACAATCATATAAATAATAAATAATTTCATTAAGAGAATGATGAGACAACATATAAAAACCTACAGGATAGAGCAAAAGCAGTTAGAGTAAAATTTATATCTCTAAATGTTTATCTTAATAAAATAGAAAAAAGAAAAGATCAATGAATGGGGAATGTAATTTTTAAAAACTTAAGAAAAAAGAACAAATTAAAAATCCCCAACTAAACATGAAATTAAAAATCAAAAAAATTAAAGATGAGATGAACAAAACTGAATAATTTTTTTAAAAAAAACATTAAATTAATAAATAAATCCAGGAGTTGGTTTTATGAAAAAAATTTGATAAACCATTATATGACAAAAAGTAATAAAGATGAAATGGGTATATATATATATATATATATATATATATATATGTG
>NW_025343516.1:0-7920 GCF_016433145.1 Gracilinanus agilis
GGAAAGGAAAGGGAAAAGAAAGGAAAGGAAAAAGAAAGGAAAAGAACAGAAAAGAAGAAAAGAAAAGAAAGGAAAGGAAATTAAAATGCCCTCTTCCGAAAGCAAACGGCACAATGCAGAAACTGAGCCAAAAAGACAATGGCTTCAGGCCTAGAGACAGGAGGTCCTGGGTTCAAACCTGGCCTCAGCCACTTCCCAGCTGGGTGACCCTGGGCAGGTCACTTGACCCCCATTGCCCACCCTTACCACTCTTCCACCTATGAGACAATACACCGAAGTACAAGGGTTTAAAAAAAAAAGTAGATCTAAAAAAGACAATGGCTTTGCCTGTGCAGGCATTCCCCACCTATAGCCAAGTTCGACCTTGGTCACAGGGTGTCCCTCTCTTCATCATACTCAGGATTAATTAGATGGGAAAATGTCAAATCATGCAACCATGGGAAAATATTCTAAAGAAACGAAAATATAAGAAGAGGAAAGAAAAAGAAAAAGAAAATGCCCTCTTCCAAAAGCAAACGGCACAATGCAGAAACTGAGCCCAAGACCCTGCCTTTGCCTGTGCAGGCACCCCCTCCACTTTCCCTGGCACGGACCTGTGGCAGTTTCCAGACTGCACTCCCTTTGAGCAGTGTGTGGCATTTCCCTTGAATGGTGGGTTTTTGACTTAATGATCATTCAGAGAGCCATACCCGCAATCAAACTCATAGCAATATCAAAACCAAGTCCCACGAGGGCTTGCCTCAAAAATCAAGCTCCTGCGTGACCCTGGGCAAGTCACTTAACCGCCATTGCGTAGCCCTGTAACAAATAAAATGAATACAGAAGGACACGTATTCTTTTATGTATGTCCTTCTATATTCACTTTACCTTTTTATTAGGCCTTTAAAAAATGAACACAAATCAAGCTCCACTAATAACAACTGCTGGGCTAATAGCAGGCACCGAGGAGCACACGCAAGCTCTTAAGGCCGTTAGAGTTTCAATCCATCTTGGGGCAGAAAATTCAGAATATCCTCCCAGCCTGTAATGACGCCCCCCGCAGCGAATGGTTGGCTGGTGGCCTTTCGGACGGGAAAGAAGACCAAAATGACCTCCCTGGACCAGAGATTAGACTCACTAAAGGCTGAGGGGACCAGAGTGGCCAGCCTGGCCCCCTCTTCCAGCCATCCAAGTCCCGTAACCAGACAAAAGTCAAGACAAGTAGCAATGCTCCGGGATGCGGCGGCCACTTTGACTCCTCCTCCGCTTCCCGAGCTCCGGGCACCTCCCAGAGCCTGCTTCACCCACCTTGGTGGCCACTTTCAGCCCCTTCCACTGAGGGGGGGTCTTCTCAGGCGTGGAGTGGAACCGTTCCCTGCCGTTCCCCGCCGCCGTTCTCCGCCGTTCCCCGCCCTTCGACGCCTTCCCCGCCCCTCTGCCCCCTCAAGTCCCCAACAGGCATGTGACGACCTTTTGGTTACACTCGATCCGGGTTAGCCCACCTGCTGAGCCAGTTTAGCGGGGTGGTGCCCCGGGGCGCAGCGCGGCTTCTTGGGACGGCTCACTGCAAGCCCGGAGAGCTCCTGAGCCCCGAGAGTGGCCCACCTTCAGGCACAGAGCCCAAATAACAGACTCAGGGAAAACCTTGAAGCCTGGGGGGAGGCCTCGAGACCAAGCTGCCTGCCAGGGGGCACCTCAACACGCACTGCAGGTGCAGCCTGGCCATCCCACCCCCAAAGGCAAACGGGTCATTCTGGCCGGCAAAAACTCAGAAGCCTCCCCCAGTGCGGCTGCCACAGGGTCCAGTTTCTCCTTCAAACGCCCCTCATTTCAGATTTTACAACCTGCTGCCAACAAGGACTCGGCCCAGAAGTCGGGGGCCCTTCCAGGACTTAATCCGCACTTACTGCCGCCATTGCGGGTCCGAATTCGAAGGTGCGGCAAAATCAAGCCAAATCGTTAATGAACCCTTTGGAGACCCGGCGATCGCCCCCTCCGCCTCCAGGTTCCACTATCGTTATTGGTACTAAAGAGAATAAATCATTGCTTTGTAGTGATCAATTTCATGAAATAGATCAAATGAATAAAAAACGAAGCAAAATCGGCGCCATCCAACGTCTGACAGTTTTGAACACGGTGATCACCGCCTCCAGCAGCGCAATCCCCAATCTAACTGCGTCCAGACTAATTGGAACTAATGACAATAAATGATTGGCTTTTAAAGATAATCAATGCAATTAATTAAATAAAATGAATAAAAATGAAGCAAAATAGGCTTGATTAATGATCTGACAGTTTTGAACACGGTGATCACCTCCTCCACCAGCACAATCCCTAATCTACCTGCATCCAGATTAAACTATCATTGTTGGTATTAAAGATAATAAATGATTGGCTTTTAAAGATAATCAATTTCATTAATTAAAATTTGAAAATAAAGGTAAATAAATCATAAAAAATAAATCAAAATAGGCTCAATTAATGATCTAACAGTTTTTAAGCATGGTGATCACCTCCTCCAACCCCACAATTCCTAATCTACCTGCATCCAGATTAAACTATCAGTATTGGCATTAATGATGATAAATTATTGGTTTCTAATGATAATCAATTTCATGAAACAAATAAAATGAATGAAAAATAAAGCAAAATAGGCTGAATCAAACATCTGACAGTTTTTAAACACGGTGATCACCCCTCCAACAGCACAATGCATAATCTACCTGCATCCAGATTAAACTATCATTATTGGTATTAATGATAATAAATTATTGGTTTGTGGTGATAGTCAATTTAATTAATTAAAATTTGAAAATAAAGGTAAATAAATCATAAAAAATAAATCAAAACAGGCTCAATTAATGATCTCTAACAGTTTTAAGCATTGTGACAACCCCCTCCAACAGCACAATTCACAATCTAACTGCATCCATATTAAAATATCATTATTGGTATTAATGATAATAAATTATTGGTTTGTGGTGATAGTCAATTTAATTAATTAAAACTTAAAAATAAAGGTAAATAAAACATAAAATTGAATAAAATACTCAATTAACTATTTAACAGTTTTTAAACATGGTGATCACCTCCTCCAACAGTATAATTCATATTCTGACTCCATCCAGATTAAAATATCATTATTGGTATTAAAGATAATAAATTATTGGCTTTTAAAGATAATCAATTTCATGAAATAAATCAAATGAATAAAAACTAAGTCAAAATAGGCTCAATCAAATATTTAACAGTTTTTAGACATGGTGATCACCTCCTCCATCAGCACAATTCACAATTTAGCTGCATCCAGATTAAACTATCATTATTGGTATTAACAATGATAAATCATTGGTTTGTAGTGATAATCAATTTCGTGAAATAAATCAAGTGAATAAAAAATAAAGCAAAATAGGTTCAATCAAACATATGACAGTTTTTAAGCACAGTGATCACCCCCTCCTTCAGCACAATGCATAATCTAACTGCTCCAGATTAAAATATCATTATTGGTATTAATGACAATAAATTATTGGTTTTTAAAGATAATCAATTCAATTAATTAAATAAAATGAATAAAAACTAAAGCAAAACAGGCTCAATCAAATATTTAACAGTTTTTAAACACGGTGATCACCTCCTACAACAACACAATGCATAATCTAACTGCATCCAGATTAAACTATCAGTATTGGCATTAATGATGATAAATTATTGGTTTCTAATGATAATCAATTTCATGAAACAAATAAAATGAATGAAAAATAAAGCAAAATAGGCTCAATCAAACATCTGACAGTTTTTAAACACGGTGATCACCCCTCCAACAGCACGATGCATAATCTACCTGCATCCAGATTAAACTATCAGTATTGGCATTAATGATAATAAATTATTGGTTTGTGGTGATAGTCAATTTAATTAATTAAAACTTAAAAATAAAGGTAAATAAAGCATAAAAATAAATCAAATAGGCTCAATTAATAATCTAACAGTTTTTAAACATGTTGATCACTTCCTCCAACAGCACAATTCATAATCTACCTGCATCCAGATTAAAATTTCATTATTGGCATTAATGATAATAAATTATTGGTTTTTAATGATAATCAAATCAATTAATTAAATACCCTGAATAAAACTAAAGCAAAATAGGCTAAATTAATTATTTAACAGTTTTTAAACATGGTGATCACCTCCTCTATCAGCACAATTCATAATCTAACTGAATCCAGATTAAAGTATCATTATTGCTATTAACAATGAAAAATCATTGGTTTTTTTTTTTAATTTTAAACCCTTAACTTCTGTGTATTGACTTATAGGTGGAAGAGTGATAAGGGTGGGCAATGGGGGTCAAGTGACTTGGCCAGGGTCACCCGGCTGGGAAGTGTCTGAGGCCCGATTTGAACCCAGGACCTCCCATCTCTAGGCCTGGATCTCAATCCACTGAACTACCCAGCTGCCCCTATCATTGGTTTTTTTTTTTAAACCCTTACCTTCCGACTTGGAGTCAATACTGTGTATGGGCTCCAAGGCAGAAGAGTGGTAAGGGTAGGCAATGGGGGTCAAGGGACTTGCCCAGGGCCACACAGCTGGGAAATGTCTGAGGCCAGATTTGAACCTAGGACCTCCCGTCTCTAGGCCTGGCTCTCAATCCACTGAGCTACCCAGCTGCCCCCTCATTGGTTTTTAATGATAATCAATTTCATGAAATAAATGAATAAAAAATAAAGCAAAATAGGCTCAATCAAACATCTGACAGTTTTTAAACACGGTGATCACCCCTCCACCAGCACAATCCCTAATCTAACTGCATCCGGATTAAACTATCATTATTGGTATGAATGATAATAAATGATTGGCTTTTAAAGATAATCAATTCAATTAATTAAATGAAATGAATAAAAACTAAAGCAAAAGAGGCTCAATCAAGTGTCTGCCATTTGTTAACCTTCCTCCAGCAGCCCAGTTCCTATTCTAACTGCATCCCGATGCAAAGAGCAGTTAATTCGCAGGGAAACTCTGCCGTCCCTCTCTAGTAGCACTTTGAAAGGTCTCAGCATTTGGTATAGGACAGCTTCCCCCAGATCCCAAGGCAGGACCAATCTGAAGCCTAAGAAGAGCACAAATAATATTCCGGAACTTTCCAATATGAAGCAGAACTTATCGGCAGCCCAATTACATCAATGGAGTTGAATGTTTTTCTGACTCATCTTATGTAGAAAACCCCTTCCAGCAGCCTCGAGCTCTCTCCTAAGTGCATTCCAAAAAGCAGAACAGAAGCCCTATCGAGGTGTGGGACAACAACAACGCGCTAAGTCGCTGCTGCTCAGGGAAATGCGAAGCCAAACAACCCTGAGATATCATCTCTCGCCCATCAGATGGGCCCGAATGCCAAAAGGGCAGGATAGGTGGGAAAGCGGGGACGCCAATACACTGTTGGTGGAACTGTCAGCTGATCCAGCCATTTGGAGAGCAGTCTGGAACTCAGGTGAGGCGATTCTAAAAGTGTACATTAAAAAGGCAGCATTCCCCACGGAGTCCAGGGGAAAAGGAGAAGAACCTGTCTACCCATTGGGGAATGGCTGAGCAAATGGTGTCCTATTGGGGCAGCTGGGTGGCTCCGTGGCTGGAGAGCCGGGCCTAGAGACAGGAAAAGTCCTGGGTTCCAATTTGGCCTCAGCCACTTCCCAGCTGGGTGACCCTGGGCGAGTCACTTTGCCTCCATTGCCTACTCTTACCACCCTTCTGCCTTGGAGCCAATGCCCAGTATTCATTCATTATATATATATATATGTATGTATACACACACATAATCCCTTCCCTTCCATTGCTTTGCCACAATTTCATATATGTGTATATATAATATATCTATCTATAAAACTGTGGCCAATAATCAATTCTGATGGACTAGCAATGGCTGCGCCGTGAGAAATGCTGAGCAGCTGAACTGGACGGGAAGCCCCAGAGAGCCCCCCTGCACTAAAGAAGAGGGAAAACGGACCCAGACTTGACATCTGCGGACCACTTAGGAACGTTCACCTCCAAAGGGGGAACTGAGAATTGGAAAGCTCCCGCCTCTAGATTTGGCCAGACGAGGCCTTCTCTAGTGGGGGGGGGGCGGGAGGGGCTGAATGAACAAGAGACTCCAGAACCCCCCCCCAGTAGAGAGTAATTATCCAGGAAGGTTCTAAGCATCTCGCCTTCATCCCCCTCCAGAGGGTCAGCCACTCCACTCTTCCTAAGAGCAGACTCTCTTGCTTTAAATGAGAGCAGCATATAGTTTAGCTTTAGGGCAAGTTCAATCAAGTCAAATTTGGCGCTTTGGGATCCCAGTTTTCCTGAGGGCCTCTGAGGGGCTCTGTGGGCCTCTGAGGGCCTCTGAGGGGCCGGCGCCCCCAACTGCTTTCACTTCCAAAGAAAGACAGAGATCCATATCCATATGTGTGTGTGTCACACACACACACACACACACACACACACACACAGAGGGAGGGAGAGGCAGGCTCGTATTCTTATCACCCTGTTTCAGAGGCCAAGAGAGTCTCCTAAAATATGGCCATTGGGCAGCTGGTGAGACTGTGACTCGATATCCCCCACAAGATGATTTGAAAAAAGAATCCTTCTAAAGGCCCTTCGAGGGCCAGATGGCGCTTTGCTACACTCCCTTCTGGCACAGTATGGACTCTGGCATGTTCTACATCCCGCAGACCCCCCACAGCCAAAGGATCTGATCATCGAAGCCCCCAGGCCGGGGCCAGTGTCGAAGCCAACCTCTGGGCAGCCTCTTTCAAACGGAGGGCAGAATTCGCCCCTGCCAGTGTCCACCAGGGCCATGCCAACAAGTCATGTGCTCGAGGTATGGCTTTTCTCTAAGCAAGAAAAGCCCCAAATCAAAATCTGGGCCGAGGATGTCTCGGCCCCAGCATCGGTCCTGTCCAGATGTTTGCATGCAGCTGTTTAAACCAGGCTTTCGGGAATCTGCGTTTCCTAAAAGGCGTCCCCCCCCCCCCGGCTCACCAGGAGACGACTCATGAGGCAGCTCAGCCCGGAGGAGAGGGGCTCGCTGCACCCCACCCTTTAGGGGAAAAGGATAAAAAAACGTCTTTCCAACTTAGGAAAAAGTTTAGTGACGGAAGCACCTGAGAGTTCATGGCCCCACGGCCACGCAGGGACGGGCTCATCTGCCCGGGAGATCTGAGCCGGAATCCAGGGGACCCCAGAGAAGGAGCCATTTTCCTACCAATTGCCAGAACAGTTTCACTGCAGCCAGGACACTAAAAGCCACTTGTTGAACTCCTGAAAATGAGCTTCCCCGAGTCAGGCCAAGCTTCATTGTGGCTGAAAACACTGTAAGAAGACCACCGAGAAGGAAGGAGCCCCCCCAGCTGAGCTCCGAGCTGGCCTGGAGAGAGCCCTGAGACCGTCTTTAGGAAAACGGCCTTCCTCGGCAATACGTTTGCTGCCCCAAAAGCCTTTTTCCCTGGTAGTGACGTCTCTACGTCACAGTCCCAATGGTTGATGCTTTCATTTAAAAATGCACTTTGGGTTAACTATTTCAATGTTTACTCTTCTTTTCAGTGGAATCCCGTCTGTCCATAACTTTACTAGCAGTATTACATATACATATACACACACTATATTATATCTATTATAACATGATGTGTATATACACTATATATACACTATATTATATCTATTATTACATGATGTGTATATACACTATATATACACTATATTATATATTATTATATAATGTGTACATACACTATATACACAAATTATATATATTATTATATGTGTATATACACTATATATACACACTATATTATACCTATTATTATATAATGGGTATATACACTATATATACACTATATTATATATATTATATAATGTGTTTATACACTACATATATACACTATATTATATATTATTATATAG
>NW_025343517.1:0-2151 GCF_016433145.1 Gracilinanus agilis
CCAATGAAAATTCTAGATATCTCTGAACCTTTTACAAAAGGGTGTTTGTGTCAAAAGGTATAATCACATATGTGCAAAATTACTGGCTCCCACATGTAAACCCCTCCTACCTGTACCACTTCAGTTCTTGGGGAGCTCAAAGGGGATAAGGTACATAGTTTTTAGTTCAGTTGCCAAAGAGTACAAACCAGTTCCATATCCAAGACCCCATATCAGGTTTGAGTCTCAAGCAACCTGGCTTTTCAGGGTTCTCCTGCTAGGCTGATTGGCTGTACCATTCTATCTGCAATCTTGCCTTCAAGGTTGCTGTGGATCAAACCCCCAGTCCTCTGGGGATCACCTCTGACACCTAATACTGAGGATAAGAAACAAACACTGCAGATCCATTTCTCAGAGCTGGGTTAAAAGGAGAATAGGGAAAGGATCCTCCTTTCCCACTCACTGGTTTAGTTTATGCCATCTATGCTGGATGTAGCAGATAGGAATCACTGCAAAGAACATGACTGAAAAGATGGTGAAAAGGAGTGAATGGCTCAGCCTCTCTTGTTTTAAAGCTGTGGTCAGTTGATTAAAGGACGTGACCTCCACCCAGATGATAGAGGATCCATCAGACTCCATCCCAGGCAAATTGGACATGCTTAAAACATGCTCTGGAGACCCAGCCTATACTTACAACTAGAACCAACTTAGACTCCCTTTTCCACATTCTATACACCTAATCAGTTGCTAAGTACTGTCATTTCTACTCCAAAAGATGCTCATATCTGGCTTCGCTCTCCTCCCTCTCTTTCCAAATATGACTATTGGAATAATTTCCTGTTTTTTTTCTGCCTTCAGTTTCTGCCTTACATTGCCATTTAAGGTAATTTGGGGGCAGCTTGGGGCACAGTGGATAGATGGCTGGATCTAGAATCAAGAATACCTGAATTCAAATTCATCCTCAAAAACTACCTGCATAACTCTGAGCATGCCATTTAATCCTCTGTAAGAAGGGTGCCTTTGTTTCTTTAACTATAAAAAGAGTATGATAATAGCACCAACTTCTCAGGATTGTTATGAGGATCAAATAAGATAATATTTTCAAAATCTCCTAGCAAAATACATGGCATATAGTAGATACTTCATACATGTTTTTCTTTCCCCTTCTCAGTGTATAACTGATTATATCCTTCATCTTCTCAAAAGTCTTTAATGGGGGTTCCGGGTTAAGATGGTGGCAGAGTAAAAAGCAGCTCTTAACCTCTCCTGACCAAAACACACAAAACTCCTCAAGGGGACATAAAAACAAGTCCAGACAAACTGAGGAACCCCACAACAGGGTGCAGCGTGGAAGGTACGTGGAATCGGGACATTTCCATGCTATAAAGGGGTGAAACAGCTCTCACTAAATCGCGGGCTGAGCAGCCACCCCACCCCCACCCCCTCCACACACACCACCTATAGCGCCAAAGCCAGTTAAAAAGAAATAGAGCAAGTTTGGGGCACCCATCGAGTCATTGGCAGCTCCAGGGCCTGTTCCTGAGAGCAGCAAGATTTGGGACCCCAATAAGCCAAAGAACGCACGGGAAATCTGAGCGCGGAAGCAGAGCGCAGGAGCATTGGAGGCGTGGGTGGAGGCAGACACAGCAGCGAGCTAAAGCTCTGAAACACTGAGTGGGGAACCAGCGTAGACGGGTATACGACTGTGGAAGCAGCGCCCTGAGACTTGTAAAGGAACCTCCGGCAGAGGATCAAGCAAGGGGGTCCACCAGGGGGCTTGACCTTGGAAAAATCCAGAACTCAGACCTCAGGAGCCAAAAGACCGGTGGACAGACCCCGAGCGCGAGGATAAAGCTGAGAAGCTGCTGGGCTAATGATGGCTACCCAGACTCAGGAAGTTCAGAAGAGAAAGATAAACAACAAGAAAAAGAAGTCTTTAACACTCGACAACTTTTACACAGAGAAAATCCAGACAACCGAGCAAACAGAGGAGGAGAACAAACAAGCATCCGGACCCTCCTCAAATAAGGAAAACAGGTTACAAGCTATGGAATAGTTCAAAACTGAGATTCTGAGGAAGATGGAAGAGATCTGGCAAGAAAATAACAGTTTAAAAGGTAGAATCTTTGCAATTGGAAAGTGAGGCTCAGAAATCAAATGAACTGATAAGCA
>NW_025343518.1:0-2737 GCF_016433145.1 Gracilinanus agilis
CTCATTTTATAGTTAAACTGCAGAGATAAATAGAGGTTAAGTAACTTTCCCAACTATAGTTAGTGTCTGAGGTCAAATTTGAATGCAGGCCTGGCTTTCTATCCACTGTACCACCAGAGCTACCTCTTTAAGACAGTCTGACATAGTTCCTAGAATATGGAGCTTAGAGTCAATAAGATCTGGGTTTGGATCCCAACTTTGACATTTAGTACCCAGTATAACCCTGAGCAAGTCATTTAATTTCTGTGTGCCTCAAGTAACTATATGATTCATCTACAAAGCTAGAAATCTTGCCCACCACTGGTAGAGGAGGTTATTCTTGCTAACAAAATCATGGATTGCTTATCCAATATTTACTTAACATTTCTGTGAAAATAAAAATTTTAAATTATTTTTGGGTGTTCGCTCATATCTTTTATTGAATTTCATCAAAGGAAACTTCATGCTCTTATTCACTGTATATGAGGACAAAATTTGGAGAAAACAATTTGTGAGCTATTAATTTCTGCTAGTTTTATATCTCAAGTTTATTTGTCTCCCTAGCATATAGCATATTGTCTGGCACATAGGAAGTCTTTAATATATGTTTAATTTTTAAAATTTATTTTCTTGCTATAAAAATGATCCCATTAGAAATGGGTAGTTAAAAGGAGAGTTCCTTTTTCTTTTAAATAGAAAATAATTAAAATAATTAAAATAATTAGATTTAAGATTAGCTATGTCTCTGAAGGAGGAAGGGAAGAGATGAAAACATACCTTTCATCAGAATATATCCATTTTTGTTTTGTCCAGTTGTGTGTGACTCTGTGATACTATTTGGAGTTCTATTGGCAAAGTTATTAAAGTGGTTTGACATTTCCTTGTCAAGCTCATTTTACATATGATGAAATCAGGGTCATATTGCTAATGAGTATCTACAGCCAGATTTGAATTTACAAGATGAAACTTCTTTTCTTCAGACCTGGCACATAGTATATATAAATATAATATTTCTTGATGGCCTTTTTCTATTTATTGCTTTCCTCAAGTACATATATACTGTTTTTAGGCTATGTCAGTGTTGACAAATCTTTTAGAGATGGAGTGCTGGGTTGCCCCCCCTCCCCCGCCTTACCCCAGAAAGAGGAGGGAGGAATTGCTCCCATTGGCTGTTGGTGTAATGACATTTTGTTATGCAATATGAAAATCAAAATGATTGACAGTTAGCTCTTTAGAATTTGGAATGAGCTGAGCTTGGCATAGGTTGGCAGGTGCAAATTCAGTTGATGGGAGAGTATAAAAGGAGGATTAGAACTGAGACAGAGATCTCAATTTTGAGAGAGGGATTGGTGGGAGGTCTTGGTTGGGTTTGGGTATGCCAAAGGTCAACTTGACATACTAGCAACCAGCACTGATCACTTCCATAGTCTTAAATCCTGTGTTATCCTATACTGAACATCCTGATTCTAATGTGCTCATCAAGAAGAAGCAACATCATTTACCATCAAATAACCTGATTCAGGTTGAAGCAGTCTGGCTCTGCCAGGCTGATAAGTGGCAAACTAATCATTAACAACTGACCAGCTTGAATACCCTGATTACCTTCAATTCATATACCATCTTTGTCATCAACAGCTTAGGCCAAGGATCTCCTATACCCCTCTTCCCATTATTTCCCTGCTTCCCTCCCCAAGCCTGTTATTATTAAATCTTTATACTCACCTAAAGTGAATGTCATCTTTACCATAGAGATTAGTGAATAATATATTCTTGGGTATTTGAGGGAAGAGGAGATTTATTTCAACTGTAGAAAGGTTTGAATCATAGTCAACCACCGTTATCCATATTGAGCCTGGATAGACAGTTAGAGGTAGTATATTCTTTTTTTTTAAACCCTTAACTTTTGTGTATTGGCTCCAAGGCAGAAGAGTGGTAAGGGTGGGCAATGGGGGTCAAGTGACTTGCCCAGGGTCACACAGCTGGGAAGTGTCTGAGGCTGCATTTGAACCTAGGACCTCCCATCTCTAGGCCTGAGTCTCAATCCACTGAGCTACCCAGCTGCCCCCTGTGTGTTCTTAACCACAGATTCTTCACATGACTATCTATCCTGGGATACTGTTATACTGAAGTTGGTTGCAGCAGATTCACTACAAATATTTCTGTGTTTCACCACCACAACTTGTGTACTATACTTAGGAATCTTTCACACTCATTCAGCTTCAGCTCCTTATAACACCAGGATACATATAACACTGGGCAGAGAGATGGGGGAAATGAGGAATGTCCTCAGGTACATGGAGAGGGGGAGGAGAACAGCTCTGCCCTGAGTCCCTCTGGCTTTCTAGTAATAAACTCCAATGGTTGACTGCAGCTATGCCTCCAGAGAGGGCTCTGTGTGCCTTTTTGGGCACATGTGCCAAAGCTTTGCAATCATTGGGCTATGTGTTTGTCACATTGTATTGCAGTCTTTGTTGTAAGCTCTGTCCAGGACATTTAAGGATGCACATTGAAGATTACAAGAGGCAACATGCGTGGATGATAAAGAGATATTCTTGGAAGCAAAGAAACCTAGGATCAAGTCCTGCCTTTGATACATACTGCCTATGTAACCATTAGCAAACCTTTTAGGGCTCCAGAGAGCTCTCTAAATTGCTAAATTGTACATGAGTTGCTCATTAATTTACATTGATGGAAGGAGTCTCCTCATTGGAAACTTCCCACCCTGTGAATTCTTCCACAGAGATGAAATAAGAGCTCT
>NW_025343519.1:0-6483 GCF_016433145.1 Gracilinanus agilis
AAACCAGTGGAAATGTGCGTCGGCCATGGGTGGGGGGAGTGCGGCGGTTGAAGGGGAAAGTAGGAGCATGAACCATGTAACCATGTTAAAAATGAATATTAATAAATGTTTTTAAAAAAAGAGAATTCTTGAGAATGGGAAAAAAAAGACTACAGCAAGTGATCATGAGGGTTATTCATTATGGTCAGGTGGGACTTATATCAGGAATACAAGGATTGTCCAATATTAGGAAAAACATTCACACAATGGACCATATGAACAATCAAACCAACAAAATCCACATGATTATCTCAATAGATGCAGAAAAATCCTTTGACAAAATACAATACTCATTCCTATTGAAAACACTAGAAAGTATAGGAATAGGAGGTGGTGATTTTTAACTCCTTCATGACCAAGATCAAACAGTGATTCCAATAGCCCTGAACTGAGTAATTGAAATAAGGTGGTGATCTTTTAACTCCGTGATAAGGTGAAACTATGATTCTCAAAGCCCAGAATTGAGCAATTGAAATCAGGTGGTGATCTTTCCACTTCCTTCAGGACCAAGGCCAAACAGTGATTCCATTGGCCCTGGATTGAGACATTGAAATCAGGCAGTGACCTTTAACTCCTTCATGACCAAGACCAAATGATGATTGCAATGGCCTGGGATTGAGCAATTGAAATCAGGTGGTGTTCTAATAACTCCTTTATGACCAAGGCCAAGCCGTGATTCCAAGGGCCCTGGATTAAGCAATTGAGCAATTGAAATCTTGTGTGATCTTTTCACTTCTTCGTGAGGAGGACCAAAGGGTGATTCCAATGGCCCTGGATTAAGAAATTGAAATCAGGTGCTGACTTTTGACTCCTTCATTACCAAGTCAAATGGAGATTCCAAGTGCCAGAAATTGAGCTATAGAAATTAGGTGGTGATATTATAACTCCTTTGTGACCAAGGTCATGCACTGTTTACAAGGGCCCTAACCTTTTAACTCCTTCATGTTCAAGGCCAAATGGTGAATTCAATAGTTCAGAATTGAGCCATTGAAATGAGGTGACGATCTTTTAACTCCTTTATGACCAAGTTCAAACAGTGATTCCAAAGGCCCTTAATTGAGTAATTGAAATAAGGTGGTAATCTTTTAACTCTATGACTAATGTTAAACTGTGATTCTTAGAGCCCAGAATTGAGCAATTGAAAACAGGTGGAGATTTTTCACTTCTTAAAAACCAAGTCCAATGGGTGCTTCCAAGGGCCTTGATTTGAGTAATCGAAATCAGGTGATGATCTTTTTTATTTTTTTTTGTTTTGTTTTTTTGTGCTTTATTTTGTTTTTGTTTTTTTGTTTTATTTTTTAGAATATTTTTCCATGATTACATGATTCATATTCTTTCCCTCCCCCCATGCAATTCCACTGCATTTTACATGTTACATTGATCAAGATCTATTTCCGTATTATTGATAGTTGCACTGGGGTGGTCGTTTAGAGTCCATCCCAAATCATATCCCCATCAACCCATGTGTTCAAGTAGTTGTTTTTCTTCTGTGTTTCCACTCCCACAGTTCTTCCTCTGAATGTGGATAGCACTCTTTCTCATAAGTCCCTAAGAATTGTTCTGGATCATTGCATTGCTGCTAGTAGAGAAGTCCATTACGTTCGATTGTACCACAGTGTATCAGTCTCTGTGTGTAATATTCTCCTGGTTCTTCTCCTTTTACTCTACATCAATTCCTGGAGGTCATTCGAGTTCACATGGAATTCCTCCAGTTCATTATTCCTTTGAGCACAATAGTATTCCATCACCAACGGATACCACAATTTGTTCAGCCATTCCCCAACTGAAGGACATCCCCTCATTTTCCAATTTTTTGTCACCACAAATAATGCAGCTATGAACATTTTTGTACAAGTCTTTTTCTCTATGATCTTTTTGGGGTATAAACCTAGCAGTGATATGGCTGGATCAAAGGGCAGACAGTCTTTTAAAGCCCTTTGGACATAGTTCCAAATTGCCATCCAGAATGGTTGGATCAGTTCACAACTAGGTGATGATCTTTTAACTCCTTCATTGCCAATAACAAACAGCAATTCCAGTGGCACTGATTTAAGTAATTAAAATCAGGTGGTGATCTTTTAACTCACTCATGACCAAAGCCAAATAATGATTTCAATGGCCCAGAATTGAGCAATTGAAATCAGGTTGTGATATTTTCACTCCTTCATAACCCAGGCCAAACAGTGACTCTAAAGAACCAGAATTGAGCAATTGAAATGATGTAGTGATCTTTTGCCTCCTTCATGACCAAGGTCAAATGATGATTCCAATGGCCTGGAATTAAGCAAATGAAATCAGGTGGTAATCTTGTATCACTTCATAACTGAGGCCAAACAGTGATTCCTAGGGACTTGAATTGAGTAATTGAAATCAGGTCGTGATCTTTTCACTCCTTCATGACCAAGTCCAAATGGTGTTCCCCAGGTCTGGCAACTGAGCAATTGAAATTAGGTCTTGATATTTTCACTCATTCATGACCAAGACCTAACGTTGTTTCCAATGAACCTGAATTTAACAATTCAATTCACGTGGTGATCCTTTGACTCCTTCATGACCAAGGCCAAATGGTGATTCCAAGTGCCAGGAATTGATTTATGGAAATCAGTCAGTGATCTTTTAACTCCTTCATGTCCAAGGCCAAATGATGACTCCAACAGTTCTGAATTCAGCAATTGAAATGAGATGGTGATCTAATTTAACTCATTCAGGCTCAAAGCCAAACTTGATTCCCAGGGCCTGGAATTAAGGAATTGAAATCAGATGGTGATCTTTTAACTCCTTCATGAGCTAGGCCATGCAGTGATACCAAAGGCCCTGAAGAAAGAAATAATGAATGAAAGAATCAATGAAAAATGAATGAATTAACTTATGAATAAATGAATAAAAGAACCAAAGAATGAATAGATGAATGCCTGAAGGAAGAATAGACTAAATGAATGAATCAATAAATTAATGATCAAGAGAATAAATTAAAGAATGAATGAATAAGAGAATAAATGAATGAATGGGTTAATGAATGAATTTAAGAATTATTGAATGAATGAAGGATTGAAAGAACGAATGAATTAATTAATTTAAGAATGAAACAAAAAATCTGAAATAAAGAATTAATGAGTGAATGAATCAATGAAAGAAAGAATGAATGATTTCATAAATGGATAAAACAATGAATAAATGGAAGAATGAATTTAAAAATGGAATGAATGGGTGAATGGATGAAACAAGGAATGATTACATGCATGAATGAATGAATAAGAGCATGAACAAATGAAAGAATAAATGAAAGAATGAATGAATGAATGAATGAAATGAGGAGTAGATGAGTGAATAAATGAAAGAATGATTGAATGAAAAATGAAAACATACATGAACAAAGAAAGAATTAACTTGTGAGCAAAAGAATGAATGAATGATTTAATCAACCAATAATTCAATGAAGGTAGGAAGGAAGGAAGGAACAAATGAATGAATCAATGAATGATCAAATGACTTCATGCATGAATGAATAAAAAAGAAAGAATGTATGTATGGATCAATAAAACAATAACTGAAGGAATGAATTAAAGAATGAAGTAATGAAGGAAAGAAAGAAAGAATGAATGAATGAAACAATAACTGAAGGAATGAATTAAAGAAAAAAAGAAGGAATAGAAGAAGTAATAAAAGAATTAATGAAGTAAAGAGTTCATGACTGAAGGACTAAATGATGGAATAAATGAATCAATGAATCAAAGAACAAGTGAATGATTGAATATGAGAAAAATGAAAGAATGCATGAACGAAAGATAGAAATAATGAATGGATGAATGAATGAAAAATTGAATGAATTAACAAATCAATGAATTAATGAGTGAATGAATAAAGGAACGAATGAATGAAATATAGAATGAACAAAGGTATGAATGAACAAATGAATCAATGAATTAATGAATGGAAGAAAGAATTAATGAGTGAAAGAATCAATGAATCAATGAAAAATGAAAGAATGAACTTATGAAAGAATGAAGGAACAAAAGAATAAATAGATTAATGAATGAATATGAGATAAAGGAATAAATGCATGAATGAAAGACTGAAAAAATGAACAGAAGAATGAACGAAGAAATGAAGGAATGAGTTAATAAATGAACTTAATGAATAAGTGAATAAATTAAAGGAATGAAGGAATGAACAAAAGAGTTAATGAAAGAACTTAAGAATTATTGAATGAATGAATGAACTTAGGAACGAAACAAAAAATCAGTGAAATAAATAATTAATGAGTGAATGAATTAACGAAAGAATGAATGAATGAGGACATAAATGGATGTATAAAAATATGAATGAATGAAAGAATGAATTAAAAATGAATCAAAGAGTGAATGAATTAAACAACAAATGATTGTATGAATGAATGCATGAGAGTATAAACGAATGAATGAGGGAACGAATGAATGAGTGAATGAAAGAACCAAGGTGTAGATGGATGAATCAATGAAAGAATGATTTTAACAAACATTGAAAAATAAATGAATGAATGGATGAATGGATGTGTGAGCAGAAGAAAGAATGAATGAATGAACTAACAAATTAATGAATGGATGAAAGAATGAATGAATGATCAAAAGAATTAATGTATGAATGAATGAGAGAAAGAAAGAATGAATGTATGAATGAAACAATGAATGAAGGAGTGAATTAAAGAATGAAGGAATAGATGAAATATTAAAAGACTGAAAGAAGTAATGAGTTCATGACTGAAAGAATAAATGATGGAATGAATGAATGATACAATGAACAAATGAATTAATGAATATGTAAAAACGAATGAACGAATGAAAGATGAAGGAAGGAAATAATTAATGAATTAATTTTAAAAATTAATAAAATAATGAATGAATAAATAAATGAGTGAATGAACGAAGGTATGAATGAAATATAGAATAAACAAAGGAACTTATGGACAAATGAATTAATAAAACAAAGAACAACTGAATGACTAAATGGAAAAAAGAATTAATAAGTTAAAGAATCACTGAATCAATGAAAAATGAATGAAGGAATCAGAGGATGAATAGATGAATGACTGAAGGAAGAATAGACTAAATGAATGAATCAATAAATTAATGAATGAGGGAATGAATTAAGGAATGAAGGAATGAAGGAAAGAGCTAATGAATGAACTTAAGAATTATTGAATTAAGGAAGGAAGGAACAAATGAATGAAAGAATGAATGAACTTAGGACTGAAGCAAAAAATTAGTGAAAGAATTAATTCATGAATGAATCAATAAAATAAATAATGAATGAATGTTGCATAAATTGATGCATAAAACTACGAATGAATTAAAAAATGAATGAAAGAGTGAATGAATGAAACAAGGAATGATTGTATGAATGAATGAAAGCAAGGATGAATGAATGATTGAACAGATGAATAGATGAATTAAAAATGAAAGAATGATAAAACGAGAAATTGAAAAAATAAATAAACAAATGAATGAATGTGTGTTGAAAAGAATGAAAGAATAAAGGAAGGAAAGAACAAATGAATGAATGAATGAATGAATGAATGTGTTAGCAAAAGAATGAATGAATGAACGAATGAATGAGCAAATGAAAGAATAAATGAATGGAAGAAAGAATTAATGATTGAAAGAACCAAAGAAAAAAGGAATGAATGAACTCATGAAGGAAGGAAGGAACCAAAGAATGAATAGATGAATGACTGAAGGTAGAATAGATTAAAGGAATGAATCAATAAATTAATGAATGGGAGGATGAATTAAAGAAGGAGTGAAGGAATGAGTTAATGAACTTAAGAATTATTGAATGAATGAAGGAATGAGTAAATGAACGAATGAATGACTAAACCTAGGAATGAAACAAAAAATCAATGAAATAAAGAATTAATGAGTGAATTAATCCATGGAGGAATGAATGGATGATTACATAAAAGAATACATAAAACTATGAATGAATGAAAGAATGAATTAAAATGGAACAAAGAATGAATGAATGAAATGAGGAATGATTGTATGAATGAATGAATAAAGTGAATGAATGAATGACTGAATCAATGAACCTAGGAATGAAACAAAAAATCAATGAAATAAAGAATTAATGACTGAATGAATCAATGAAAAAATGAATGAACTTATGAATGAAAGCATGGAGGAATCAAAGAAGGAATCAATAAATTAATTAATTAATTAATTAAAGAAGGAACAAAAAATTAGTGAATGAATGAATGAGTTAATGAAAGAAATTAAGAATTATTGAATGAAGGAAGGAACAAAAGAATGAAAGAACGAATGAATGTAGAAATGAAACAAAAAATCAATGAAATGAAGAATTAATGAGTGAATGAATCAATGAAAGAATGAAAGAATGATTGCATAAATGGAAGCAAAAACTATGAATGAATGAAAGAACGAATTAAAATGGATCAAAGAGTGAATGAAT
>NW_025343520.1:0-3663 GCF_016433145.1 Gracilinanus agilis
ATATACTTATATTATAGTATATATATAGATAGATTGTAGGTAGTTTCCCATAATCTCTAATAATAACATATCTATATCTTATGGGTGTATATATATATGTATATACATAATTTACATGTGATATATGATATATAAATGATAAAGGATATATATATATAACATAGATGTATTTATATAAGATATATACTGATAAGTTTATATGCCTATTTCTATATATATATATGTATACACACATATCTTGTATGTGTCCAATTATTTTCAGGTAGTCTCTATCCTATTAGAATGTAAACCCCTTGAGGGCAAGAAGTATTTCTTACCTTTCCTCTTATTGTCAATACTTAGCACACTACCTGGCACATAGTAAGTACTTAGTAAATATTTGTTGTCTGACTGACTGGACCCATGCTGGAACCCTTTCCAACATGGCAGGGCCTACAAGAGCTTATCTTCCATTGGCAAAGCCTTCACCACCATCAGATCACTCCATGCCTTAATGACCGTAGGATGTTAGTGCCCATTTGAGAATATTTAGGGACATCTTTGAAGCAAGAGAAAAGAAGAAATGAACATTCAAAACTAAATAATATTGAAAATAAAAGCATTGGCATATCAGTAACAGGGACGGAGAATTCATGAGTAGGCATGCTTGAGGGAGATGCTGGCAGGAGTGGGGGGAGAGGGGCTGCATGGTGATCTCCATCTTTTTAAAATCAAAAATACTTAATGAAATAGCACAGTAAGTAAAGTAGAAATAGAACATTTCCCTCAGGAACTTGGGGCATGCTCTGCCTCTGCCCCAACTTAACAAGCCATCAATGGGAGGAACACACTTGGAGAGGCATCCCCCTTCCAGCTTTAGTGCCTGGGGCTCACCCCTGGACCCTAACAGAGAGAATCATTTGTGTGGAAATGTGTGTGATGGGGGTTCTTTCTTGGCAAGGTAGCTCATGCCTCTGATGTCCTCTGATTGTGCCTCTGAGATTCAGTGGCTCAGGTGAAGCAGGAGGTATTGAGATGCAATTTGGGAGATAATGGGGAGGGGAGCTTCTCCTGAGCCTCGAGACCTAATGGAGGGAGGAGAAAGAAGGCTTCATGCAATAAATCTGCCATGAGTCAATCAATATAAGGTTGGTGACAGAGACCCAAGAGGAGCTCTGAGAGACAGTGGGTTAAGCAAGTTCCCATGAAACCCAGGAAACCAGGCAGACATAAGGACTTCGGGAATGGGGGGGGGGAGAGAATCGGGGATAGTCAATGGCTATAAATGTCTCTGACCAATCAGCAACACTAGAGTGTTCTGTGACACCATGATGGAAAGCCAGTTCCTTTTAAAAAGGAAAAACCAATGACTTCCGATGAAAGTCAAAGAAAACTTGAGAGTGGGGGATCTGGGATCAAAGGCTGAGGACTATGGAGAGCTCAGAAATGTGTGGATACCTGAAAGAGGAGTATAGTAGAAGGCCAGTGTGGACAAATGACCCCAAGGGCCCTCTCCTCTCCAATTAGAGTCCTACCACATCACTGTCACAGCCATCATATTATCAATGACTCCTGTCCCTGGCCCCAGTTTCCACAAGGACCAAGTATATTACATCATGTGCCATTTCATCCCTCCCCCAGGGTTCTCTGGTTAAAGAGGGCGAGAGGGGTCTCTGCCACTGGCTTCAGCTCCCCACCAAGGATGTTCTCCCAATTTTAGGGTTCCAAACACCCTAGTTCCAGTTGATTACTTAACAGTCAGATTAGCTCTTACAAAGGGAACATTTACATCGAAAGTATAGCAAGAGCAAACATACAAACATCCCTTAAGGGAGTATAATCTCTTCTTAAGCCCTTTCAGTCTCTGGAAAGGAGAGATTAGGTTCACACACATATAACCTGGCTCCTCTCTATCCCTATATATTCCTATAGAGTCCAAATTCCAAATCCAAACTACCTTGAGTCCCAGAACCTGAATTCTAAGGGCTTTCCTGCTGGGCTGGCAGCCTGGAATTCTTCAAGGAAGGCTTTGAGATCCACAAGGATTCAGCTCCCAAGTGCAGGGTCTCTGTGACTTTCACCTAAAATGGAAAAAAAAGACAATCCAAACACTGAAATCCCAAGCCCATTTCTCAGATCCACATGTCCACAGTGTCTTTCTCCCTTTCAGCTTAGTGCATGGGGCTCGCCCCTGGACACAATCAGAGATCCCTGTGCCTCAAACAAGGTAGATTTTAAACTGCTGCCATGGAAAGAGGTTGTTCCCACCCATCAGGCAATGTAGAAAGTTTTGTCCCAGAAGGTCCCTGGATTTTCCCTTGGGATTGCCTTCATCTTAGGTCATCTAGGTATGCTTCAAAGCCCCAAGCATTGTAAGTGATTCCCCTTTTTAAGTCCCTTACCTTTATAAAGTGAGAGAATTGGGAAATATGATCTCTAGCTTCCCTTCTAGGAAGGAGCAACCTAGTACAATAGATAGAGAAAATCCTGGAATTAGGAAGGTCTGTGTTCAAATCTTATCTCAAATCCTTACCAACTCTAGGACTCTGGGCAATTCATTTTCTGGACCTGCTTCCTCATCTCTAAAATGTGGGTGATAATCCCTATTACACCTGCCTTCTAGGGTCTTTATGAAATTAACCCACACATTGAGCCTCAGGTGCTCCCTAAATGTCAGAGATTAGTAAGCCAGCTCAGCAGGTCCATGAGGCTGTGGTGGGGCATCCTGTCCTCCGAGCAAAGATATATCCTCAGACTCTTGGAACAGGAAGGGTGGTGGGGCCACTTAAATGTCCATTTGCACACAGGAGAGAGAAGGCCTCAATAATTTAATATTCTTCAGGCAGTAATTAGATGGAGGGCCTTGGTTCTTTCCCTCCTGTCAGATTACATTATTTAATTTGCCCACTGAAACCAGAGTGACAGGTTCTGTGGTTCCACTTTGCACAGAGTAGTGTCTAAGGATTGTGTTGTCTGTGTGTCTGTTTCTTTTTTTTTCTTAAATCACTTGAATTGATTTTTTTTTCACTTTACATCTGTACCTTTTTGGTGATATGATATAAACTCCAACCCCTTCCCACTAGGACTAGATGAACTATGTAGAGAAGAGAATCCACACAGCATCTTCCACCAAGGTGACCCCTCAACAAAATTTAGCCCAACCACTAGATGGGTTGATCTCCATTTATGGGATGGGGAAAGGTGCACCAGACTGAGTCTGGAGGGCAGGTCTGTTTTTGCCACTAAATAATGCAACAATTGGGCAAGCCATTCTCCTTCTATTAGCCTCAGTTTCCTCTTCTGTGAAATGAAGATATGGAGCCTCTAAGGCCTCTTCCAGCGTTGAGTCCATGATCCTCTAATTCTTTCCCTCTTTGGGTAACAGATTCCTCATCTGTAAAAAAGAGGGCTTAGATTAAGTAATTTAAAGACTTTCAAAAATAAATCTTATGAGTCGGTGAATGAAAGAATGAATAGAGTGAGTGAAAGAAGGAAGGAAAAAAGTCAAGAAGCATGTCAAAACCACAATCAATCTATAAATATTTTAAGCACCTACTATGTCCAGGAACTGTGCTAATTATTAGAGATACAAAGGAAAACATAAATATATTCTTTCCCCTCATGGGCCATTATATTCTAATGGGCAGACATCAAGATAATTGCATAAATTATATATATATATAT
>NW_025343521.1:0-1508 GCF_016433145.1 Gracilinanus agilis
GTATTATCCTGCAGTGAACCTTTTCATGATGTAAATAACCATTGGGGAGCAGAGTACAGTGGGAAATCCCCTTGATTTTCCAGTTTGGATCATTTAATCAACATAATTGGGCCACTAAGTGGCATAGTGGATCTCTATCCTGCTAGGCCTAGCATCAGGAAGACATCTTCCTGGTCTCAGACATTTTTTAACTGTGACCCTAGGCAAGTCATTTTCCTCATCTATAAAATGAGTTAGAGAAGGAACCATTTCAGTATCTTTGCCATGAAAATCCCAAATGGGAACATGAAGAGTCAGATGTGACTAAAAACCAATTGAAATACATACAAATGGAATTGAATTCTGAAGATCACAGACTTAGAACTGGAAGAGATTTTCAAGCACCTCATCTAACCTCCTCACTTTAGAGATGAGATAGCAGAAACCCTGGAAGTTTAAATCGTGTATCCAGCATCACATAGCTAATAAAAATAATCTGGGATTATATTTGAACTCAGGTCCCCCTGACACTAAATCCACCATTCCATCTACTATACCATACCATTTCTTAATTCACTCACAAATATAATACAATCTTGTTTAGTGATTGTTGTATAGCATTTGATCTGAGATCAGAATCCAAGAGTCAAATTTAGGCAGGAGAAAAGTGAGGCCAGAATAAATAAGATGAATTAACTGGAAGATTAGGGAAGGACCAATGGATTATGGGTCATTATGAAAGGGAAGAAAGACATGGCAGGAATAAGGATCCAGAAGAGGTGGAAATCAGACTAGATTTCTAGGTTGTGATTAAAAAAGGGGAATTTTAGAGTGTAGAGTTAAGGAAGTGAAACAATTTCAAGTATAAGCTCCTTGAGATCAGGGACTGTTGTTTTATTGTATCCCCTTCACCTAATCTAATGGCACATAATAGTCACTTAACAAATGTTTGTTGACTGGTTGATGATGGATTCAAGCTATTCTAGAGAAATAGAATAATGATGGTGGAAAGAGGAGTTGAGGAGCTCAAAGAACTGTGAGAAAGCTCATCTCTTAATATTTGTAGTAATAATATTGGAGAACATGGGGCCACCAGTAAGGAGATAACATGCCATAGTGGAGAGAGCACTGATTCTGGAGTCAGAGGCCCTGATTTCAAATCCCCACTCCTTTCCTTGCTATTTGTATGACTTTGGTCAAGTCATGTCCCATTTCTGGGCTCCAGATTCCTCTTCTATAAATTGAAGGGGTTGGACTAGATGAATATCTAAGGTTCCCTTCCAGCTTTAGATCTTACAAACACACACACGCGCACACACACACATTTATATGGAGTATAAATATATATTTTCCAAGTGACACGCTCCAGTTCTGCAAAAGGGGAAAAAGTCCGGATTTCTGAAAAGCATTGTATAGTACTTTATTTTCCCTGAGAATTGCCCACACACACCCCTCTCTGTGATGGGAAGAATCACCTCCCAAGATGCCCACACTGAATATCTGAAATTCATGTGCTGAGAAGGGGGAGA
>NW_025343522.1:0-3808 GCF_016433145.1 Gracilinanus agilis
GTATATATATATGTATATGGATGTTTAACTTCATATATATATATGAAGATATGTTTTTACTTCTTATAATTTTTTAAAGTGAAAAGGTTATACATTTTTTACTCTGTAGAATGTCATCTGCTAAGGAATAGAGACAAACACTATATCTGTTTATTTTTATTTATATAAAAATGTGTTGTTTTTTAAAACTCCCTTTAACAAAGCTGTTCTTTTCTCTGAAATTTTTAATCTTAAATACTTGTCTAGAGTAGAACATTTTGTAGTTAAGTGAATGGCCCAGGGCTACATAAGATATCAGATGTGAAACTTAAATTCAGTTCTTCCTTAATCCAAGGCCTATTTTATGACACACTTCCTTTCTATGAACATCAATACATTACTATATTAATAAGATCTTTATCTTCTTGTTAGACTCATTGAGTAATGAAAGTTTATTCTCCACCTCCTCCCATTCCCACTCCATGGCACCTGTCAGTATTTCATTCTTAGAATCTCAAGGGATTTTTTCCAAAAGCATAAACTTTAGATGTTTTTTCCTTTCTTTGATTGAACAGCCCAAGGTCATCCTCTAAGTACTTGCCAGATATAATTTAAGAGTCAGAATTCTTTAGGAAGATTTAATACCTATATTGATTCACATCCTGTAAGTGATAATTATATCTTCCTTCTTGCTTTCATCCCACAAAACAGATCAAGAATATTTGTCCCTCTTCTTCCCATGATAAACTCATAGATAAGGTGTCCATCTGTATTCATACAAACACATAAGACTTGACATCACAGACAAGTACCTACATAACTCCTATGTTGGGTTAGATCAGGAAAAAATTTATGTACTGTATCATAGATCTAAAATGTAAAATGGCAGAAAATACCTTGCTACCCATTAATTGACATTCTAGAATCTCTTAAAAGGGACAGCTCTAACACATATCAAAGTTGGTATTTTTCTAGTACAAAGAAGAAAATCAGATAATTCATCTTTAGAGCCACAAAATTTACCCCATCTAGAATAAAGTTACATCATCTCCCATATTGAATACATTTTGGAGACCTGGAGCATTTTAATTTTCTCCCAATTGGCTATAAAATATGTTTATGGAAAGAATAATTTGAAATTATAAAAGTTAAAAAGTGATTCAGACTCCATAGATCAGGGGAAAAGGGAGATAGAGAACTTTTTACTGACTGATTATAATTCCTCAATCTAAGGTCCAAAGAATAAATGATAAAGTTATACAAACATTTATCAAAATAATTGCAAAATTATTGGTTTTATGAAAGATTGCTACAAATCACTAACAATGCAGTAAAGAAAAACCAAAACTAAAGTTTCACCTCATACTTAGAAAATTTTCAAAAAAGGAAAAGGATAAGACTAATAAGTTTGTTTTTTTTAATTTTTTAAACATTTATTAATAATCATTTTTAACATGGTTACATGATTCATGCTCCTACTTTCCCCTTAACCCCCTCACTCCCCCCACCCATGGCTGATGTACATCTCCAATGGTTTTAACATGTGTCATTGATCAAGACCTATTTCCAAATTGTTGTTAGTTGCATTGGTGTGGTAGTTTCGAGTCTACATCCCCAATCATGTCCACCTCATCCCATGCATTCAAGCAATTGTTTTTCTAATATGTTTCTTCTCCTTCAGTTCTTCCTCTGAATGTGGGTAGCGTTCTTTACCATAAATCCCTCAGAACTGTCCTGGGTCATTGCTTTCTGCTGGTACAGAAGTCCATTACATTCGATTTTACCACAGTGTATCAGTCTCTGTGTACAATGTTCTTCTGGCTCTGCTCCTTTCACTCTGCATCAGTTCCCGGAGGTCTCTCCAGTTCACCTGGAGCTCCTCTAGTTTATTATTCCTTTTAGCACAATAGTATTCCATCACCAGCATATACCACAATTTGTTCAGCCATTCCCCAATGGAAGGGCATACCCTCCTTTTCCAGTTTTTTGCCACCACGAAAAGCGCAACTATAAATATTTTCTTACGAATCTGTTTACCTATGATCTCTTTGGGGTACAAACCCAACAATGGTATGGCTGGATCAAAGGGCAGGCATTCTTTTATAGCCATAGTTCCAAATTGCCAGCCAGAATGGCTGGATCAGTTCACAACTCAACCAGCAATATCCCAAATTTGCCACATCCCCTCCAACATTCATTGCTCTCCCCTTCTTTCATTTTAGCCAATCTGCTAGGTGTGAGGTGATACCTCAGAGTTGTTTTGATTTTCATTTATCTGATTATTAGAGATTTAGAACACTATCTCATGTGCTTATTGATACTTTTGATTTCTTTGCCTGAAAATTGCCTATTCATGTCTCTTGCCCATTTATCAATTGGGGAATGGCTTGGTTTTTTATACAATTGATTTAACTCCTTGTATATTTGAGTAATTAGACCCCTGTCAGAGTTTTTTGTTATAAAGATTTTTTTCACAATTTGTTGTTTCCCTTCTGATTTTGAATACATTGTTTTTGTTTCTACAAAAGCTTTTTAGCTTAATATAATCAAAACCATTTAATTTACATTTTGTAATTTTCTCTAACTCTTGCCTGGCTTTAAAATCTTTCCTTTCCCAGAGATCTAACAGGTATACTATTTTGTGTTCACCTAACTTATTTATACTTTCCCTCTTTATATTCAAGTCATTCACCCATTCTGAATTTATCTTGGTGTATGGTATGAGATGTTCATCTAAACCTAATCTCTCCCATATTGTTTTCCAAATTTCCCAGCAGTTTTTGTCAAATAGTGGATTCATGTCCCAAAAGTTGGGCTCTTTGGGTTTATCATACACTGTCTTGCTGATGTCACTTACCCCAAGTCTATTCCACTGATCCTCCCTTCTGTCTCTTAGCCAGTACCACACCGTTTTGATGACTGAAACTTTATAGTACAGTTTAATATCTGCTACTGCTAGGCCCCCTTCCTTCAATTGTTTTTCATTATTTCCCTTGATATTCTTGATCTTTTGTTATTCCAAATGAAATTTGTTATAGTTTTTCCTAATTCGGTAAAGAAGTTTTTTGGTAATTTGATAGGTATGGTGCTAAATAGGTAAATTAATTTGGGTAGAATGGTCATTTTTATTACGTTAGCTCGTCTTACCCATTAGCAATTAATGGTTTTCCAATTGTTGAGATCCATTTTTATTTGTTTGGAAAGTGTTTTCTAGTTGTTTTCGTATAATTCCTGTGTTTGTTTTGGTAGAAAGATTCCCAAGTATTTTATATTGTCTAGGGTGATTTTAAATGGTGTTTCTCTTTCTACCTCTTGCTGCTCTAATGTGTTGGAAATATATAGAAATGCTGATGATTTATGTGCATTTATTTTGTATCCTGCAACTTTGCTAAAGTTGTTGATTATTTCTACAAGCTTCTTAGTTGATTCTCTAGGATTTTTTAAGTAGACCATCATATCATCTGCAAAGAGTGATAGCTTAGACTCCTCCTTGCCTATTTTGATACCTTCAATTTCTTTTTTCTTCTCTAATTGCTACTGCTAGTGTTTCTAGTACTATGTTGAATAGTAGAGGTGATAATGGGTATCCTTGTTTCACTCCTGATCTTATTGGGAAGGCTTTTAATTTATCCCCATTGCATATAATGTTTGTTGATGGTTTTAGGTATATACTGTTTATTATTTTTAGGAAAGGTCCTTCTATTCCTATACTTTTCAGTGTTTTCAATAGGAATTGATGCTGTATTTTGTCAAAGGCTTTTTCAGCATCTATTGAGATAATCGTGATTTTTGTTTGTTAGACTGTTGATATGGTCAATTATGTGGATGG
>NW_025343523.1:0-2305 GCF_016433145.1 Gracilinanus agilis
GGGAAGTGTCTGAGGCTGGATTTGAACCTAGGACCTCACGTCTCTAGACCTGGCTCTCAATCCACTGAGCTACCCAGCTGCCCCTAGGGCCCTCTCTTTCTTAAAATCATTCTGTGTATAATTTGGATTTTCTTCTCTGTCCATGCTTTAACCCACGTAGTAGAAAGTAAGCTCCTTGAGGACAAGGACTGTTTGTTTGTAATTTTTAGGTGCCTGGTGTTTAAACACAGTGTCTGCCACTTAAGGCATATGTGTGTTCGATCACACTGAGTTCACATTCCACTGCTGACAACTTCCTGGCTGTGTTACCCTGGCCAATATACTTCAATTCTCTCAAACTCAGTTTCCATATCTGTACAAAATGGATAACACTCACTCCTTTTTTTAATTTGAAAAAAATTTATTTAATGAATTTAGAATATTTTTTCATGGTTACAGGATTCATGTTCTTTCCCTCCCCTCCTCCCACCCTCTCCCATAGCCAACAATCAATTCCACTGGGTTTTACATGTGTAATTGATCAAGACCTATTTCCATATTATTAATATTTGCATTAGAGTGATCGCTTAGAGTCTACATCCCCAATCCTATCCCCATCAACCCATGTGATCCAGCAGTTGTTTTTCTTCTGCGTTTCCGCTCCCACAGTTCTTTCTCTGGATGTGGATACATTCTTTCTCATAAGTCCCTCAGAATTGTCCTGGATCCTTGCATTGCTGCCAGTAGAGAAGTCCATTGTGTTCAATCGTACCACAGTGTATCCGTCTCTGGATAACGCTCACTCCTACCTCGCAACATTGTTCAAATAAGCTAATGCCTATGAAGCACTCCATAAGTGTCACTGTTTATTCCGGAGCCCTCTAAGCCAATGTTTCTTGTGACATGAAAATTCCAATTTAATGGGGGGACAGAGACACTTGGCGCTCTCAGCGGCTGACTCTTGCTGAAGCCAAGCCAAAGAAACTCCACTTCAGATATAGTTTCAACAGCTGAATCTTCTGTACCAGAGTAGGAAATGCAAGCAGAAGTGCTAGAGTTTGGGCCAGAGAGAGTATCACAACGGGATTTTAGAATTCTAGCTTGACAAGAGCAAAAAGGTATCTTTTGTGTTTTGAAAGCTTACTGAAAGACTCCAACAATTTGGAAAAATGAGAGACTGGACTTGATGGCCTCAAGGGTCCCTTCCACCTCCAATGTTCTTGGATTCTTTGATTCCCTTGGCAATATGTTGCCCTGCCTCACAGCATTTCTTCCTCTCTCCACTAGCATAATGAATACCTTCTGTAGCTCAGTGCTAAAACTAAGGTGAGACTCCGGAGATGTGGGGGAACCGAAAGAACAGCAGGCAGGGAGCTGAAGATCTCACCTTCTGTGAGCCGCTTCCTGTGGTCCTTCAGTCTTGCTGGCCAATCAGGTTGTGTTTATATGGTCTCTTGGCAGCACTCGCTAACATTCCCTGATTCTACAGCCAATCCTGGTCCCAGTATCTGATCTGGATTCAGATTCATCAGATTAGTGTTAGAATTAGAAGAACCTTAAAGATCATCTGATCCAGTGCCTTCATTTTACAGAGAAGGAAACGGAAGTCCAAAGAGAGAGGAAGTGCCTAGGCCAGCGCCATACAAATAGAAGTACATAACTGAGATTTTTTGCTCTTTTCAAACCATTAGGACTAACTCCCTACTTGCGGTGATGCCCACCGTGAGAGCTAAATTCAGAAGTTGCCAGGCTTTCCTAATTGCTTTTCTAGGGGCTCGTTCTTCGCTCTATGTTTGTGGAGCCAATTGAACAATGGCACCCAAAATTTGGTAACAGCGAGGCTTCAACAAATGCTTTAACAAATGGATTCCCTCCTTTGAGTCAGAAAAGGATGCCTTGACTAGGCTGAGGTAGCTGGAGCTCCAGCACAGGACACCAAATTTCAAGGTCGCAGTTCTTCAGCAGCATAGAAACAAGAGAGCTTAGTCCCTAATTAGCAAGAATTATATAAAATAAGAAGCAAAAAGGTGGGGTCAGCTCTTCCCCCAGCTGCCCTGCTGCTGCCTTTCTCCCTCCACAGTGGCCTTCCTGGTGCACTTGGGTCTCCGTCTTCTCTTCCTGAGGACTCCTGCCTCTCAATCGAAGCCTGATTTTTTTTAATAATAATTTTTATTTTTTGGAAAAGTTAACATGGTTCCATGATTCATGCTCTTACTTTCCCCTCCCCCCCACCTAACCTCCCCATAGCTGATGTGCATTTCCATAGGTTTTAACATGTATTATTGATCAAGACCTATTTCCAAATTGTTGGTAGTTGCATTGGTGT
>NW_025343524.1:0-2317 GCF_016433145.1 Gracilinanus agilis
TTGGCTGCATCCCACAGAGTTTGGTAGGATGTCTCATCATTGTCATCCTCTTCAATGAAATTGTTGATTGTTTCTATGATTTCTTCTTTGACAAATTGGTTTTGGAGAATCATATTGTTTAATTTCCAATTGGTTTTTGATTTGCCTGTCCATGTGCCCTTACTAATTATTACTTTTATTGCATTATGATCTGAGAAGGTTACATTTATTATATCTGCTCTTTTGAATTTGTTTGCAATGATTCTATGTCCTATTACATGGTTAATCTTTGTGAATGTACCATGTGCAGCTGAAAAGAAGGTGTATTCCTTTTTGTCCCTATTTATTTTTCTCCACATATCAATTAAATCTAATTTTTCTAGGACTTCATTCACCTCCCTTACCTCTTTCTTATTTATTTTTTGGTTTGATTTATCTAGATCTGAAAGAGGAATATTTAGATCTCCCACTATTATGGTTTTACTATCTATTTCCTTCTTGAGCTCTGCCATTTTCTCCTTTATGAATTTGGATGCTATACCACTTGGTGCATTTATATTGAGCAGTGTTATTTCCTCATTGTTTATACTGCCTTTAATCAGGATGTAATTACCTTCCCTGTCTTTTTTAATCATATCTATTTTTGGGGGCAGCTGGGTAGCTCAGTGGAGTGAGAGTCAGGCCTAGAGACAGGAGGTCCTAGGTTCAAACCCGGCCTCAGCCACTTCCCAGCTGTGTGACCCTGGGCAAGTCACTTGACCCCCATTGCCCACCCTTACCAATCTTCCACCTATAAGACAATACACTGAAGTACAAGGGTTTAAAAAAAATCATATCTATTTTTACTTGGGCTTTGTCAGAGATCATAATAGCCACTCCTGCCTTCTTTTTTTCATTTGACGCCCAAAAGATTTTGCTCAAGCCCTTAACCTTAAACTTGTGTGTGTCTACCCGCCTCATATGTGTTTCTTGTAGACAACATATGGTAGGATTTTGGTTTCTGATCCACTCTGCTATTTGCTTCCGTTTTATGAGCGAGTTCATCCCATTCACATTCAGAGTTATAATCATCAGTTGTGCATTTGCTGACATTTTCGTATCCTCCCCTATTCCTACCCCCTTTTTCTTATACTATTTCCTTTTAAACCAGTGGTTTGCTATTGAGCCGCTATCCCTTATCCCCTCCCTTGATTAACTTCCCTTTCTACCCCCTCCCTTATTTTTTCCCCTCTTTTTTTTTTTAAAGGCCTTATGAATTCTCTCCCCCTTCTTCTCCCCTCCCTTTTTTTGACCTCCCCACTCCCCTGCTCCCCTTGGTTTATCCCTTCTAACTTTCTCAGAAGGGTTAGATAAAGAGTTTTATGTCCCAATGGATAGTATAGCTACTCTTCCCTCTCCGGGTTGATTACACTGAGAATAGGTTTGATTATTCCCTCTTAAAGCTCTCTTCCTCTCCTTCTTATGATAGTATTTATCCCCTCCCCTTCCCATGCCCTCTTTGTGTGTAATAGAATATCCTATTTTTCTTATTTACTCAGATTTTTCTTGGTGTCCCCTACTATTCCCCCCCCTCTTTCCCACCCTCTATGTCATCTTAGACCATTTAGTATCCTATCCTCTCCCTATGAATTATTCTTCTGGTTGCTATAATAGTGAATATTATACTAGTGAATAGAGCTCACTACAGAGAATTTTACATAGCATTTGTCCACCTAGTAATACAGATAATTAGATCTTATTTAAGCCCTTAAAGAGTCAAATTTAAAGAATTATAAGTTTTCTTTCTTTTCCTTCTGTTTCTTATTTACCTTTTCATGTTTCTCTTGGTTTTTGTGGTTGGGTATCAAACTTTCCATTTAGTCCTGGTCTCTTTTGTGCAAAAACTTGGAATTCTTCAATTTTGTTGAATGCCCATACTTTCCCCTGGAAGTATATAGTCAGTTTCGATGGGTAGTTGATCCCTGGCTGAAGACCCATCTCTCTTGCCTTTCTGAATATTGTGTTCCAAGCCTTGCGGTCTTTTAGCGTGGAGGCTGCCAGATCCTGTGTGATCCTGATTGGTGCTTCTTGATATTTGAATTGTCTCTTTCTGGCTTCTTGTAAGATTTTTTCTTTTACTTGAAAGCTCTTAAATTTTGCTATTATATTCCTTGGTGTTGACTTTTCTATGTCCAGTGTAGAGGGTGATCTATGGATCCTTTCAATGTCTATATTGCCCTCTTGTTGTAGAACTTCAGGGCAATTTTGCTGAATAATTTCTTTAAGTATGGAGTCCAAGTTTCTATTAATTTCTGCCTTTTCTGGAAGACCAATAATTCTCAAATTGTCTCTTCTGGAC
>NW_025343525.1:0-1180 GCF_016433145.1 Gracilinanus agilis
TTTTATGCAGTTGGTTTAACTCCCTGTATATTTGAGTAATTAGACCCTTGTCAGAGTTTTTTCTTATAAAGATTTTTTCCCAATTTGTTGTTTCCCTTCTGATTTTGGATGCATTGTTTTTGTTTGTACAAAAGCTTTTTAGTTTGATATAATCAAAATAATTTATTATACATTTTGTAATTTTCTCTAACTCTTGCTTGGTTTTAAAATCTTTCCTTTCCCAGAGATATGGCAAGTAAACTATTCTGTGTTCACTTAACTTATTTATAGTTCCCTCTTTATATTCAAGTCATTCACCCATTCTGAATTTATCTTGGTGTAGGGTGTGAGATATTGATCTAAACCTATTCTCTCCCATATTGTTTTCCAAATTTCCCAGCATTTTTTGTCAAATAGTGGATTCATGTCCCAAAAGTTGGGCTCTTTGGGTTTATCATACACTGTCTTGCTGATGTCACTTACCCGAAGTCTATTCCACTTATCCTCCCTTTTATCTCTTAGCCAGTACCATACCGTTTTGATGGCACTGCTTTATAATATAGTTTAATATCTAGTACTGCTAGGGCACCTTCTTTCTCATTTTTTTCATTATTTCTCTTGATATTCTTGATCTTTTGTTATTCCAAATTAACTTTGTTATAGTTTTTTTTCTAATTTAGTAAAAAAGTTTTTTGGTAGTTTGGTAGGTATGGTGCTAAATAGGCAAATTAATTTGGGTAGAATGGCCATTTTTATTATGTTACCTTGTCCTACCCATGAGCAATCAATCTTTTCCCAATTGTTTAGATCTAGTTTTAATTATTTGGAAAGTGTCTTATAGTTGTTTTCGTATAATTCCTGTGTTTGTTTTGGTAGATAGATTCCTAAGTATTTTATGTTGTCTAGGGTGATTTTAAATGGTGCTTCTCTTTCTTACTCTTGCTGCTGTGATGTGTTGGAAATATATAGAAATGCTGATGGTTTATGGGCATTTATTTTGTATCCTGCAACTTTGCTAAAGTTGTTGATTATTTCTACAAGCTTCTTAGTTGATTCTCTAGGATTTTTTAAGTAGACCATCATATCATCTGCAAAGAGTGATAGCTTAGTCTCCTCCTTGCCTATTTTGATACCTTCCATTTCTTTTTCTTCTCTGTTACTGCTAGTGTTTCTAATACAATGTTAAATAATAGAGGTGATA
>NW_025343526.1:0-4763 GCF_016433145.1 Gracilinanus agilis
TATATATACATATATATATATATATATATTTTCTAATTCTACAAAAAAGTTTCTTGGTAGTTTAATAGATATGGCACCGAATAAGTATATTAATTTGGGTAGGATTGTAATTTTTTAATATGTTAGCTCATCCTATCCCTGTGCAATTAATGTTTTTCCAATTAGATTTAGTTTTAATTGTGTAGAAAATGTTTTGTAGTTGTATTTGTGTTCATATAATTCCTGTGTCCATCTTGGTAAATAGAGTCTTAAATATTTTATATTGTCTTAGGTGATTTTAAATGGAATTTCTCTTTCTAACTCTTGGTGCTGAGTTGTGTTGGAAATATATAGGAATGCTGATGATGTATGTGGGTTTATTTTGTATCCTGCAACTTTGCTAAAGTTGTTGATTATTTCCACTAGCTTTTTAGTTGATGCTCTAGGATTCTTTAAGTAGGCCATCATATCATCTGCAAAGAGAGATAGCTTGGTCTTCTCATTGCTTATTTTAATACCTTCAATTTCTTTTTCTTTATTGCTACTGCTAGTGTTTCTAGTACAATGTTAAATAATAGAGGTGATAATAGGCATCCTTGTTTCAGTCCTGATCTTATTGGGAATGCTTCTAATTTATCCCCATTGCATATGATGCTTGTTGATGGTTTAAGATATATACTGTTTATTATTTTTAGAAGGGTCCTTCTATTTCTATACTTTCTAGTATTTTTTTATCTTTTTAATATACTTACCTTCTGTATTGGAATCAATACTGTGTATTGGTTCCAAGTCAGAAGAGTGGCAAGGGCTAGGCAATGCCGGTTAAGTGACTTGCCCAGGGTCACATAGCTGGAAGTGTCTGAGGCCAGATTTGACCTAGGACCTCCTGTCTCTAGGCCTGACTCTCAATCCATTGAGCTACCCCTTTCTAGTGTTTTTAATATGAATGAGTGTTGTATTTTGTCAAAGGCTTTTCCTAAATCTATTGATATAATCATGTGATTTTTTTTGTTTGCTTTTTGGTATGGTCAATTATGAGTATGGGTTTCCTAATATTGAACCATTCATGCATTTCTGGTATAAATCCCACCTGATCAGAATGAATAACCCTTGTGATTACTTACTGGAGTCTTTTTGCTAGTGTTCTATTTAAGATTTTTGCATCTATATTCATTATGGAGTTTTGTCTTTATTTTTCTTTCTCTGTTTTTGATCTACCTGACTTTGGAATCAGTACCATATTTGTGTCATAAAAGGAATTTCATAGAGCTCCTTCTTTGGTTATTATGTTTGTATAGAATTGTGATTATTTATTCTTTGAATGCTTGATAGAATTCACTTGTGAATCCATCAAATCCTGGAATTTTTTCTTAGGGAGTTCTTTGATGGCTTGTTCAATTTCTTTTTCTCATATGGGATTATTTAAGTATTCTATTACTTCTATTAATCTAGGCAATTTATATTTTTGTAAATATTCATCCATATCACCTAGATTTCCATATTTTTTTGCAATGTAATTGGGTGAAATCTTTTTTAATGATTGCCTTAATTTCCTCTTCTTTAGAAGTTAGGTCTCCCTTTTCATCTTTGATACTGTTAATTTGGTTTTGTTCTTTCCTTTTTAGATTAGATTAACCAGTACTTTGTCTATTTTATTTGTTTTTTCAAAGTACCAGCTTCTAGTCTTTTTTATTAATTCAATAGTTTTTTAACTTTCAGTTTTAGTAATTTCTCCTTTAATATTTAGTTTTTCTACTTAAGTTTTTATCTGGGGATTTTAAATTTGTTCTCTTTCTAGTTTTTTAATTTGCATATCCAATTCATTTACCTCTGCCCTCCCTAATTTGTTAATATATGCCCTCAAATATATGTTTCCCTCTGAGTACTACTTTGGCTTCATCCCATAGATTTTGATTTGATGTCTCATTATTGTCATTTTCTTCAATGAAATTATTAATATTTTCAATGACTTGTTCTTTAACCACTTTTGGAGAATCATATTATTTAATTTCCAATTAATTTTTTTGACTTTTCATGTACCCTTGCTAATTATCATTTCATTGCACTATGATCTGAAAAGGTTGCATTTATTATTTCTGCTTTTTTGCATTTGTTTGCCATGTTTTTATGCCCTAGTACATGATCAATCTTTGTGAATGTACCAGTGCTGCTGAAAAGCAGGTGTGTTCCTTTTTGTCCCTATTTATTTTTCTCCATATAGCTATTAACTCCAATTTTTCTAAGACTTCATTCATATGTGTTACTCCTTTCTTGTTTATTGTTTGGTTTGATTTATCTAGGTCTGGTATAGATAGGTTTAGGTTTCCTACCAGTATAGTTTTACTATATATTTCCTCCTTTAGCTCCAATAGTATCTCCTTTAAAAATTTGAATGCTATATCATTTGGTGTATACATGTTGAACTACTAATTTTTCCTCATTGTCTATACTGCCTTTTATCAGGATGTAATTATCTTCCCTATCTCTTTTAATCAGATATATTTTTACTTTGGCTTTGTCAGATATTATGATTGTTATCCTGTCTTCTTTATCTCAGTTGGTAACTAATAGATTTTGTGCCATCCTTTTACCTTTACTCTGTGTGTGTCTACCTGCCTCATGTGTGTTTCTTGTAGGAAACATATGGTGGGATTTTGTTTTCTAGTGTACTCTGCTATTGGCTTTTGTTTTATGGGTGAGTGCATTCCATTTACATTTAGAGTTATGATTACCACCTTTGTATTCCCTATCATTTTGATTTCCTCTCCTAGTCCTGCTCTTTCTTCTTTCACTATTTCCTTCTATACTGGTGTTTTGCTTTTAATCAGTCTCCCTTAACCCCACCCTTATTTACCTTCCCTTTCCACCCCCTCCCTTCTTATTTGCCTCTCATTTTTCTTTAGGGTCTATTAAATTCCTTCTCTCCTACCTTTCCCTCCCTTTTTGTACCACTCACACCATGCTTCCCCTTCCTTTTTTCCCTCTCAACTTTCCTGTAGGGTAAGATAGATTTCAATACCCCAGTGGATCTAGATACTCTTTCCTCTCATAATTGATTCCACTGAGAATAAGGTTTAAGTATTACCTATTAACACCCTCTTCTTCTCTTTCTTATGATAGTATTCTTCCCCTCTCCCTCCCTAGTGCCTCTTAATGTAGTATTGATTATTATTTATTTCTTATTTCTTCAAGTTTCTCTTCATAATATCTTCTATTCCCCCCTTTTCTTTTTTGCATATCATCTTAAACAACTTAGTACCCCAACCTAGAGGATGCCCTGAGCTCACTCTGACTCTGGTGCCTTAGGTGAAGTGAGGGAGGGGTGATAAGTTTGCACTTTGGTGGGAGTAATTTTGCCCCCTTTTAGTGCTGAAATGCCCAAATTCTGCCTTCAATGCCGCAGCTTACAGTGGAGCCCCTGAATTATGAGCATTCCCAATAAGATCAGGAGTGAAACAAGTGTGACATCCATGACCCTGAGAGGGGATTAAGCTGGATCACAATTCCATACTGCCCCCGAGAACTCCAAGAGAGGGGGCAGTTAGGGGCAGTTAGGGGCAGTTGGGGACCTGGCATAAAAAGCCAGGTCAGCCCTCTGGCAGGGGTCTCTCTTGGAACACCACTGTGGGTTCAAGGTCAAGAGGGACTGTTTCTCCAACTGCCAGAGCTGTGTTATCTCTAAAGCTGATCTCTAATAGATCTTCAACAAAACCAACTATATACCTTCAGTTTAGTTGTGTAGGACTTAGGAGAAGACTATTTTAGGGAGTTAGTTTGGAGTCAAGTCATTCAGTATACATTTCCCCTTAGGGGGCAAGGTGCTGCTCATTTAGATATAGCTGATTTAGATAGCTTTCCTTTTCTTTTCATTCCTAAACCATTTCCCTTCTCCTGTTCCCTGAAATCATTAAACCCTTATTATTTAGAAACTGAGCCTGGTTACAGATAATTTGGGGTGATACTCACACCATCCATGAGCCAAGTTCCTCTTTTTAGTGGCTCAGAAGTTGAACCTGTCTTCAGAGCCAGCGAGCTGCTCCTGAAGAAATCAAGCCTCACCTATTTCTATCCTGTGGGGAAATAATACATACAGAGAAAGAAATTATCATATGGTTTTTAGTCGTTTCCATTACAAGTTTGATCTGAATTTACCTAGCCAGATCTAGTCTCCATTGCTTGATTGGAAGATATCAGTAACGGATTTTTTTAACATTTATTAATATTCATTTTTAACATGGTTACATGATTCATGCTCCACCTTTCCCCTTCAACCCCCCCCACACCCCCCACCCATGGCCAATGCGCATTTCCACTAGTTTTGTCATGTGTCCTTGATCAAGACCAATTTCCAAGTTGTTGGTAGTTGCATTGGTGTGGTAGTTTCGAGTCCACACCCTCAATCATGTCCACCCCGACCCATGCGTTCAAGCAGTTGTTTTTCTTATATGTTTCCTCTCCTGCAGTCCTTCCTCTGAATGTGCGTAGCTTTCTTTACCATAAATCCCTCAGAATTGTCCTGGGTCATTGTATTGCTGCTGGTACAGAGGTCCATTACATTCAATTTTACCACAGTATATCAGTCTCTGTGTATAGAGTTCTTCTGGCTCTGCTCCTTTCGCTCTGCATCAGTTCCCGGAGGTCTCTCCAGTTCGCCTGGAACTTCTCCAGGTTATTATTCCTTTTAGCACAATAGTATTCCATCACCCGCATATACCACAGTTTGTTCAGCCATTCCCCAATTGAAGGACATACCCTCCTTTTCCAATTTGTTGCCACCACAAAAG
>NW_025343527.1:0-4922 GCF_016433145.1 Gracilinanus agilis
CTAGCAGATTGGCTAAAATGAAAGAAGGGGAGAGTAATGAATGCTGGAGGGGATGTGGCAAAATTGGGACATTAATGCATTGCTGGTGGAGCTGTGAACTGATCCAGCCATTCTGGCTGGCAATTTGGAACCATGCTCAAAGGGCTATAAAAGACTGCCTGCCCTTTGATCTAGCCATACCATTGCTGGGTTTATACCCCAAAGAGATCATAGATAAACAGACTTGTATGAAAATATTTATAGCTGCGCTTTTTGTGGTGGCAACAAATTGGAAAAGGAGGGTATGTCCTTCAATTGGGGAATGGCTGAACAAACTGTGGTATATGCGGGTGATGGAATACTATTGTGCTAAAAGGAATAATAAACTGGAGGAGTTCCAGGCGAACTGGAGAGACCTCCGGGAACTGATGCAGAGTGAAAGGAGCAGAGCCAGAAGAACACTGTACACAGAGACTGACATTCTGTGGTAAAATCGAATGTAATGGACCTCTGTACCAGCAGCAATACAATGACCCAGGACAATTCCGAGGGATTTATGGTAAAGATGCTACCCACATTTAGAGGAAGGACTACAGGAGAGGAAACATATAAGAAAAACAACTGCTTGAACGCATGGGTTGGGGTGGACGTGATTGAGGGTGTGGACTCGAAACTACCACACCAATGCAACTACCAACAATTTGGAAATTGGTCTTGATCAAGGACACATGACAAAACTAGTGGAAATGCGCATCGGCCATGGGTGGGGGGTGAAGGGGGGGGGTGAAGGGGATAAGAGGAGTATGAATCAGGCAACCATGTTAAAAATGTATATTAATAAATGTTAAAAAAAAATAAAATAAAATAAAAAAAAATGAAATGGATAACTTTGATTATGTTCAATTGAAAAGTTTCCATACAAACAAAACCAATGCGATAAGATTAGAAGGGAAACAACAAATTGGGAGATGGGCATGTACAATTGTCTCTGACAAAGGCCTCATTTCTATTGATTAGAGAAATGCAAATTAAAACAATTCTGAGATACCACATCACAGCTATCAGATTGGTTAATATAAAGGAAAATGATGAATATTGAATTAGATATGAGAAAATTTGGGCACTAATGCACGATTGGTGGAACTGTGGACTGATACAGCCATTTTGGAGAGAAATATGGAACCATATCTGAAGGGCTAAAAAATTTTGCATGTCCTTAGATCTAGCAATATCATTACTGGATCTGTATTCCAAAGATATCTGAGATAGGGGAGAAGACCCTACTTGTACAAAAAATATTTTAACTCTTTTTTTGTAATAAAAAAATTGGAAACTAAGGGGATATCCATCAATTAGAGAAATGGCTGAACAAGTTGTGATATAAGATCACCCTAGAAATGATGGAACAGAATGAGTTAAAAAAAACTGGAAAGAAGTATATGAACTGATGTAAAGTGAAGTGAGCAGAACCTGAAGAACAGTATATACGGTAATAGAAATATAGCATGGTCACCTTTGAAGGACTAAAATATCAGCAGCAAAACAAGTTTCTAAGATAACCCCCAAAGGCTCATGATAAAAAAATTCTATCCACAGCAAAAGAAGGAGCTATTAGAATCCGCCTGCAGATGAAAGCATGGCATCCTACATTTTATTTCCCACATTAGTTTTTTTTATCATATATATGATGTGCATCTTCATTTATGACATGGAGAATGTGAAAGAGAATTCTTTACTCTATTGTCTATCCTGAGTTAACACTAATTTAAGTACTCCTACTTAGTACCTCACTAGACTGAAGACAGGATTAACTCCTCCTTGTCTACTTTTAAATTGAATCAACAAAAGATTAAACACCCTATTTAATACCAGGTAAGAAGCTAGCAAGGTACTTAGAGAATTCATACCCTTAGAAATTCAATCAAATAAGGAAACTGTGAACCTTTTTGATTCAATCAGCCAGGAATCTATGAATCTTTTTGATGAGAACTTAACCTTCAGAAGGTGAGAAGTCAATCCTACAGACACTGCCCCCTGGGTAGTGCTAGACAATTTGGAAACTGTGACTGGCCTTGAGAAGAGGGGAAGGGACAAGAAGTCATCATAAAAAGCAAGCCCCAAACTACTTAAGGGCAGATTGTCTTTGTGAAGATAGTCTGAAGAGATTGTCTTCTGGAGATAGTCTTAGATAGCCTTTGAGGGAGCTTTGCTGGAGACTTCGGCTTGGATTGTGGGCTCTCGGCTCGGCTTCTAATTGGACTCTGACTCTTGGATTATTTCTTTGGCTGACCCCTTTCCTAGCTTCTTGAGAGACTAGCTTCCATCTTGGAGGAGGATGTGTGGTTACTCACTACAAGCCTCCCTGGTTGAGAGCTAATTAAACTCTGCCTGGATTAAGCAGACCAGGAGTAAAACATTTAGGTTGATAAAATAGATAACTTCTCTATCCCCCTCACATTTCTATTCTTTATTGTTTCCTCTCTATTTGTAAATAAATTTCTGACTCAAGATATAATAAATACTGGCGACCACATAATTTCAAATGATCATTGTCCAACCATTAATTTTAACCTTTGCAGGAATATGAAAATACACATTGCATGAAAGCCCTAGTATAACCTATATCAGATTATTTACCACCTCAGGAGAAAAAGAATGGAGGAAGGAAGAGAATCTAAATCACAAAATGTCAGAAAACAATGGCTAAAAATTGCTTTTACACATAATTGAAATTTTTTTTAATAAAAAAGAAAAAACAAATTGATAAATGGTCAAAGGATATGAACAGGTAGTTTTCAGAAGAAGAAATCAAAGGTATCAATAGCCATATGAAAAAGATGTTTTAAATCACTAAGTAGACAAATGCAAATTGAAACATTTCTGAAGTACCACCTCTCATTCATCAAATAGGCTAAGATGTTAGAAAAGAAAAATGACAAATGCTAGAGGAATTTTGTAAAATAGGCAAACATTGTTGGAGCTATGAACTAGTCCAGTTATTCTAGAAAACAATTTGGATCTCTACCCGAGGGGCTACAAAATTTTGCATACCCTTCTTCCTGGCAATACTGCCATGTCTATAGGTCTATATCCTAAGGAGATCACAAAAAAAGAAGCTATATATAAAATATATTTATAGTAACTCTTTTTTCTGGTAGCAGAAAATTGGAGGCTGAGTAGATGTCTATCAATTGGCATATAACAGATATGGTATATGAATATAATGAAATACTATTTTACTGTTAAGAAACTTTCATTTATTCACTTATTTTTGGTTATTGATTGATTGATTAAGAAAATTTTTCCATGGTTACATGATTTATGTTCTTTCCCTCCCCTCCTCCAACCCCCTCCCATATCCATGCTGTTAAGTAATTTTGAAGGGTCTAGCTAAAGAAAAACTTTGAAAGACATATAAACTGACGAACCTAAAGTGAGCAGAATCAAAATAAAAATTTACACAGTAACAATCATATCATAAAGATAATCAAGTTACATGTATAACCCAATGGAATTGCTTCTCAGAACCCCTTCTCAGGGAGAGGGGAGAGAAGAGGGGTGGGAAAAATCATGAGTCACGTAACCATGGAAAAATATTCTAAATAAATAAATAAATAAATTTGAAATTAAAAAAGTTATTGGGAAATTAAAAAAATAAAAATAACGAAATTTTAGTAATTCTTATCAATATAATGATCTACCACAAAAGAAGTTAATTTAGTCTGATAGGCTCTATTCTTGACAAACTTTTATTAGCTTTTAGTGCTTACTACTCCTCTTACTCAAACTATCCTTTCAGTTTTGTATGTGAATGTCTATATTGTTCATTTCATCACTGATCATCACAACTGTTTTCCATTAGCTGTATTCCTTGGATTCTACTCCACCATTATCAAATGCTTTCAGGAAGAGCTTACTACTAGAAAACTGATCACCATCCTGGAGATTCCATCAGCTTCTGTATTTGTACCTTATCAGAATCCTCAGTGGCTTCTGTCCCTCCAATTGGAAGGCTGGAAGGTGGAACAAAAACTCCTCCAAAGTTTCCATTTAAAGGGGGCTCCCAAGTCAGCTATTTTCTACAAGCTGCTCTCCTTGCATTTGATTCCACCATTGTCATACTCCTGCACCTTCTTCAGGTACCTTCTCCCACCAGCTTTTATGGCTTTCTTTCTCCATTTGATTGAAAATTTCTTAAAAACAAGGATTATCTTTTTTTTTTTTCTAATTTGTATCCCAAGACCTTTTTTTTTTTACATTTATTAATATTCATTTTTAACATGGTTACATGATTCATGCTCCTCCTTTCCCCTTCAACCCCCCCCCCCCGCACAACCCCTACCCATGCGCATTTCCACTAGTTTTGTCATGTGTCCTTGATCAAGACCAATTTCCAAATTGTTGGTAGTTGCATTGGTGTGGTAGTTTCGAGTCCACATCCCCAATCATGTCCACCCCAACCCATGCGTTCAAGCAGTTGTTTTTCCTATATGTTTCCTCTCCTGCAGTCCCTCCTCTGAATGTGGGCAGCATCTTTACCATAAATCCCTCAGAATTGTCCTGGGTCATTGCATTGCTGCTGGTTCAGAGGTCCATTACATTCGATTTTACCACAGAATGTCAGTCTCTGTGTATAGAGTTCTTCTGGCTCTGCTCCTTTCACTCTGCATCAGTTCCCGGAGGTCTCTCCAGTTCGCCTGGAACTTCTCCAGTTTATTATTCCTTTTAGCACAATAGTATTCCATCACCCGCATATACCACAGTTTGTTCAGCCATTCCCCAATTGAAGGACATACCCTCCTTTTCCAATTTGTTGCCACCACAAAAAGCGCAGCTATGAATATTTTCGTACAAGTCTGTTTATCTATGATCTCTTTGGGGTACAAACCCAGCAATGGTATGGCTGGGTCAAAGGGCAGGCATTCTTTTATAGCCCTTTGAGC
>NW_025343528.1:0-3723 GCF_016433145.1 Gracilinanus agilis
TATATATATATATATTATATTAGTCTATGTTTTAGCCTCTTTTATCAGAAGGGTCTAGAATTCATGAGGATAATTTAGACCAGAAGTTTTTTTTGAAATATCAGGTTTTTATATGGAAGCAGTAACAGAATTTGTTGAGAAACCCTTAGCCAAGGTTTAAAAGTTGTAACAAGTATATGATTTTTTGTACATCATTGTTTATTGTTTTAAAATGTGTTATTGATGATACTTTATTTGAATGTGCATTGTGAATCTGCTTTTTTGTAAAACCCACTTTCTCTCACAGAAAATCTCATTTTTGGGTACCAAAACCCTTCTCGTTCTAAGTTGTATATATATTTTTGGTCTTTTAAAACATTTTTTTAATTAGAGCAATTGATTTTTCCTTTTTATCATCTTGTACTGGAAGTACATATATAATCATTATTTATCCTTTTTTTTGATTCTACAGTGAAATAAGCTCAATGCAAATACCTGAGCCTGAGCCTGAGACTATGGGATTGTGATTTAATGCCTCTCTGATTCCAGGAGAAGTGCCGAGCCACATGGTCAGAGACTTGACTAAAAGATATGCATGAATTGGAGAGTTCTATGCCAATACTTTAGGGCTTGGAAATTGGGGTTTGAGTCCTGGAGTCCCAGTCTTTTCTAAAACTTTAGAGGATGTGGGTCCCCTCAACTTAAATTCCTAGTGAAGCACCTAAGATTGGCTATCATTTAATGGCTCATTCCTTGAGAAGGTGCAGGGAAAAATTGGATCAAAGAAAGGCATTTCCCTTATTCCTCTATATATAGAGAGTAAATGGCAATTTTTCTGTAGTCCTGGCCCTAAATGGGTTATAGCATACTGCTTAAATCACTTTCATTGGACCTTGAATCAAAGGCCTGTTTATTTCCCCTACATTTTTTGCACATTTTACATTTCATTCACAAGTTAATTTTTTCTCTTTTTTCTTTTGAATTTTATTCTTTTTATTTTTTTATTATTTCTTTTGCCAATTGATTTCATGCACCCCCGTGACTCACTTAGCCATGCATCCTTGGCTGACTTTTTCAGGGGATAATGTGTTAGTTAATATTTTCCTCAGGGGGGTGTGTGTTAAGTTTTTATAATCATAATGTCTGAACTATAATCTATATTGCAAGTCAATTTTTACTCCTTTAGAAGTAAACTCAGGGGGGTAATGTTAATTCTCAGAAGGAAATGTATGTTTTATAATCTATAATGTAAAGTTTAAATTCTTTGAAAGTAATTTCAGGATAAGGATTTTGCCATCTCCCCAGAATCCAGACGACGAACCTTTTTGGTGGAGGCACCAAAAGATGCCTGAAGAGCCTTCATTGGGTCATGAAGATCCAATTTGAACTTTGGGGCGCAGTTGATCTGAAGTATGGGGTTGGATGCATTTATTTTGAATGGACAGTTTATGCCAGAAAGGGGGACTGCCCCCTTAATGGTTTTTTGTCAATGTACCGAACATTGGTTTTGTTCTTTCTCCCTTTTATCTCTAAATTATTGTAAACTCTAATTTGATTATATTTTCCTGATCCATTGGGGAGATTTATCTCCCAAAGGATCACAGGGGGGGTAATGTGTTAGTTAAAATCACCTGGGGTTATATTTGGAAGGATTGAACCTCAATATAGTGTTTGACAAACTTCTGTGGACCTGTGGGGGTCCTTAAAACTACATTTCCCGTGGTCCAACGGGTTTCATGGGTTTCTGGTTTTGGATGACATATTCAAGGTGAGAGACTGTTTGAAATTAGGGGGTAGTGACTTGGAACTTCCTCTTTAGTTACCTGAGCTCGAGGAGAGAGGAAGGTAAATGGCTGAGGTGAGGTTGGAATAGGTTTTCTTACAGGCGTGTGGTGAGTTTATCTCTATCAGCATGGCTTTTATTAAAATACTATTCTCCCTTTTGATCTCGGCCCTCATCATTTTTAATCGTAACAATATAAAGACTTGTTTATGTGATAATTTCAGTCACATTTAAGAACACATACATAGTTATTTAGTCAGTTACTTCCTTACCAAATTTTGAAGATACTTTGTCATTTAATTTTGTTTGTTTTTTAAGCCTTTACCTTCCTTCTTAGAATCTTTATCTATATTGGTGAACTGATAAGTATTGTTTCCAAGGCAGAAGAATAAAAAGAATTAGGCAATTGAGGTTGAAAGACTTACCCTGGGTCACACAGCTAGGAAGTGTCTGAGAAAATATTTGAACCCAGGACCTTCCATTTCCAAGACTGGCATTCTATTCACTACCCCCCCCCCACTCCAGCTGCCCCTATCAGTCATTTTGTTTTTAAAGTTATGTTTGATGACTGCTTTACTGAGAGTTCTGAGGTTTTTCAGTTATTTCCTCATATTATTGTGCTCATGACATAAATTGCTCTCTTGGTTCTGCTCATTTCATTGAATTAGTTCATACAAATCTTTTCATATTTCTCTAAAGAGTACAATATTACTAATTACTTATGGTATAATAAACTTTTGTTACATTAATATAATAAAATTTCTTCATTTCTTCCCTCAAATTATGAACACAAATTTTTTTCCTCAAATTTCAAACTATTTTTTTCTCCAGTATTTTAATTTCACAAAAAAATACTGCTATAAATAATTCTTCTACTTCCACAGTAAATTCTTTCTCTATATTTGTCACCTCCTTTAGAGAACAGAATAACAGGAAGTAACCTTCCACTTTTTAGTGGAAGGTTTTATATAGGTTAGTGACTTTTGGGGTATAATTCTAAATTATTTTCTATAATGATTGAACAAATTTACAGCTCCATCAATAGCACACATGTACTTTTTTTTTTTAAACCCTTGAACTTCGGTGTATTGTCTCATAGGTGGAAGATTGGTAAGGGTGGGCAATGGGGGTCAAGTGACTTGCCCAGGGTCACACAGCTGGGAAGTGGCTGAGGCCGGGTTTGAACCTAGGACCTCCTGTCTCTAGGCCTGACTCTCACTCCACTGAGCTACCCAGCTGCCCCTACACATGTACTTTTTTTTTTTGACTTTTTTTTTAAACATTTATTAATATTCATTTTTAACATGGTTACATGATTCATGCTCCTACTTTCCCCTCCACCCCCCGCACTACCCCCACCCATGGCCAATGCACATTTCCACTGGTTTTGTCATGTGTCCTCGATCAAGACCTATTTCCAAATTGTTGTTACTTGCATTGGTGTGGTAGTTTCGAGTCCACATCCTTAATCATGTCCACCCCGACCCATGCGTTCAAGCAGTTGTTTTTCTTCTATGTTTCCTCTCCCGCAGTTCTTCCTCTGAATGTGGGTAGTGTTCTTTACCATAAATCCCTCAGAGCTGTCCTGGGTCATTGCATTGCTGCTAGTACAGAAGTTCATTACATTCGATTTTACCACAGTATATCAGTCTCTGTGTACAATGTTCTTCTGGCTCTGCTCCTTTTGCTCTGCATCAGTTCCTGGAGGTCTCTCCAGTTCGCCTGGAACTTCTCCAGTTTATTATTCCTTTTAGCACAATAGTATTCCATCACCCGCATATACCACAGTTTGTTCAGCCATTCCCCAATTGAAGGACATACCCTCCTTTTCCAGTTTGTTGCCACCACGAAAAGCGCAGCTATAAATATTTTCGTACAAGTCTGTTTATCTATGATCTCTTTGGGGTACAAACCCAGCAATGGTATGGCTGGATCAAAGGGCAGGCAGTCTTTTATAGCCC
>NW_025343529.1:0-2758 GCF_016433145.1 Gracilinanus agilis
ATATTTATTATATAGATTATATAAGTACTCGTATAAATAAAATTATTGTTATTATATAAAAACTAAAGATAAATTTTTAAAAAATTTAAGGTATCTACATTCTCTGTAAGTCAGGACTATTTCTGTTTTGTCTTTGGGTCTCTAGAGCTGGTACGTAGTGCTTGGAGCATTGAATTGAGTTTTGTATGTAAAGTGCTTTTCAAACTTTCAAGTTGGCCTTCTATACGAATTTCAATTATTATTAACATGGAGTTATGCAAAGAATGCCAGACTTGGCCAGGGCCATACAGGCCTGAATTTAGACCTCCCTGAGTCCAGGTCCAATGCTCTATGCACTGGGCCATACTGCCTCCCATGGAGTCACCCCTTCTGAATGGGGACTAGCCCTGTGATCCCACTGATATAGGATTCAAAATCCATCCCTCACCTCTAACCCTGTGTCTTCTTCTATTGATACAAGTCAGTATTTTCTCTGCAACTTAAAGTCTCAGAGAGCTGAGCGGTAAAGTAGGTATTAGAGGCAGGGCTTGAAATTAGCTTTTCTTGACTTTGAGGATGGCTCCCTGCCATGCTATGATGTCTCTCAGATTTCATGGCATTTTTCTGACAAAGTATAAACAAGAGAGGAAAAAACCTAGTTCAGCAAAATTAAGCAATCCACTGCAAAAGTTTGGCATTCTATGCCACATTCCACACTCATAGATCACAACTTATCTTCTTTAGGGAGAAGCAACATGTACATAGAAAATTAAATATAAAAGATGTGCAAAAAATGGTTGTTCTAGACTCAAAGAAGGCCCTATCCACTAGGGGCATCAGGGAAGACTTCTTGTAGGAGGTGGAATATGAATGAGTTTTAAAGGAAGCTAACTCTTATTGGAGCCTCAAAACAACCTTGTGAGATATGAACTACAGAGCCTATTACCCTCATTTTTCAGATGGGGAAATGGGGTGTGGGAAAACAGAAGTATTTTCCCCAAAGTCATACAGCTCGTAAGTGAGGGTTAAAGGGTTTTGAATTCAGATATTCTTGACTCTTAAGTCTGGCACTCTGTTCATTTAATAAGCTGCTTCTCTCACTTGGGGTGAGAGCTTCTGCTCCTCAGTTTTTTCCTTCCTTCCTTCCTTCCACCCTCTCTCCCTCCTTTTCTTTCTTTCTTCCTTTCTTTCTCTTCCTTTCTTTCTTCCTCTTCCTTCCTTTCTTTCTTCCTTCCTTTCTCTTTCTTTCTTTCTTTCCTTCTTTCTTTCCTTTTTTCTTTCTTCCTTCCTCTCCTCTCCTCTCTCCTTTCTCTCCTCTCCTCTTTCTCTCCTCTCCTCTTCCTCTCCTTTCCCTTCTTTCACATAGAGAGGCAGAGGCCAGGCTTTTGTTTGGCTTGAGTCTGGTCTGCTTTTTGGCTGCTATTATTGGCTGGGCTCCATTTTCCTGATTCATGCTAGGATGGGTCTGGAATGCTCAGAAACCCTGCCATCTTGCTAGGGCAAGGAGGAGAATCATTATAGCCAGAGAGCTGATTAGGGGAACAGAGAACAAGAGGACGAATTCACCTTGACAGTGCCAGACAAGGTGTCATGGGGACTCAGGCTGCTGAGGCTGCATCTTGAAGAATGTCTATAAATGGAAATGGGAAGGATCCAGAGAGGTCTCAGTCCCTCCAAACTACAACTAGGCTCTGGGCAGCTGCAGATACTGGGGGATGATTTCCCCTGGATTACGCTCAAGCCCCTCTGGTGTGTCAGGATAAGATCTCAAAGCATGTCACGTATGCTTTGACAGGAGCAGTCTGAAGGGGTGGCAGTTGCAAACTCTGGGCTCTGTCCTCCTGGGAGGATGGGCGAACTGACCTGGGCTGTGTCAAGTGATGTTGTTAAGTTGATGGGTGAGTCATGTCTGACTTTTTGACCCCATTTGGGGTTTTCTTGAGAAAGATACTGGAATGGCTTACTATTTCATTTTTTTAAAAAATCCTATCTTCAGTCTTCAAATCAATACTAAATATTGGTTTCAAGGCAGAAAAGCAGTAAGGTATAGTAGGCCATTGGAGTTAAGTGACTTGCCCAGGGTTACAAAGCTAGGGAGTGTCTGAGGATCAGATCTGAATCCAGGACTTTCCATTTCCACATCTGGCTCTCTATCCACTGAGCCATCTAGCTGCCCTGCCATTTCATTTTCCAACCTATTTTACAGATGAGGAAACTGGCAAATAGGGTTAAGTGACTTGCCCAGGGTCTGAGGCCACATTTGAACTCACATCCTCTTGACTTGAGCCAGGCACTCTATCCACTGTAACACCCAGCTGCCAAGTAGGGAGGTATTAGGAAACGGAGTTAAGCACCTCGCCTAGACCTGCCATGAGGACCTGGTTTCTAATCTTAGCTCTTTCTTGCTGGGTGCCTTCTGTGCAAGCCACTTTCACTTTCTGGGTCTCAGTTTTGTCTTCTGTAAAATAATAAGAGTAGTGGCTGGAAAGTGAGGCTCCTGTGAGCAAGGAACAATAGGCAGTGTTTGGTATAGGGGATGGAGAGCTGACCTCAAAGCCAGGAAGAGCTGGGCTCAATTCTTGTCTCTGATTCCTACTGGCTGGGTGACCCTGGGCAAGTCACTCAACCTGTTCATGCTCTAGGTCAACAGTGCTCAGAGTGGAGTCTTCAAATACGGGGGGAGGGGGTGAGGCTCCCTAAAACTCTTTCACCCCAAAACTCTCTCAGGGGGCCTTTGAGATAAAAACTATTTTCATAATAATACTACAATGTTATATAT
>NW_025343530.1:0-1914 GCF_016433145.1 Gracilinanus agilis
TGTGTGTGTGTGTGTGTGTGTGTGTGTGTGTGTGTGTGTGTGAGAGAGAGAGAGAGAGAGAGAGAGAGAGAGAGAGAGAGAGAGAGAAGCTAAGGGGAGAGAGAAGAAGAGATGGAGAGAGAAATACCCTCCACCTCCCAGAGGTGAAGGATGATCCTTCCTCCCCATCCTCCTGGTTATGGCAAAGCATTCCACAATTGTAAGGAAGAGTGCTTCTCAGGCTACTCTAAGTTGTCATGGGGACAAATGACCATGTACAGTCACTGAGTGAGAATTGATTTTCCAATTGGGTTGGCTGGGCTGTGAATTCAGCACTTTCCTAGTTTGGTATGCTAATGAGGAGTCTTGCCTGTTTTACTTTTCTCTTTGGTGCAGAGTTCACTTTCGGTCGAGCACAATAACACGGTGAATCGATAATTATTGGATTTCTTCCCCCTCTCCCAAAGTTATCAAGTTTCTGAAGAACTTCCCTTCAGACAACACCCAAATCTCTTTAATCTTCCAAAGACCAGCCAGGGCAGCATCTTTGCAAACCTGCTGGTGCTGTGCATTTCATTCATAGGCTTTTGTCTGAGAGAGCTACAGAAACCTGGGTTTGCTGAAAGCCAGCCCTGCCAGCAGCAGAGGGCTTCAAGCCTCCTTTGGGATCTTGCAGACTTCGGGGGGGGGGGGTATGCAGGCCATAAAGCTGGTCCTTCTGTTGGCCCCAGCGGTAAAGGTCAGTGAGTCCCTCTCCGGTTGCCTCCTCTAGCTTATGACAAGGCAGGACACGTAGCAGTCACAACCATATCTTTGGAAAGAGAAGCCAAGCTTTTCCATATTGCTACATGAAAGACACGTGGGGAAGCTGAAATTCTGGGACCAAGGAGATCTGACACATTGCCTATAATGGGAAGAAAGCTCAATCATGACCTCTAAAAATACCAAAGTATCAGGGCTGGAGAGGCTTTTCTTTAAAAGAGAATAGTAGTGAAATCGAAGTATTGTCACAGGATAATGGTCTCCTGTAGCTACAGAAATGTCAAGGGGAAAATCAGGAGACTGTTGTTTTTCAAAAGGCTGGATTGATGTTTTAAAGATTCTCAGTTGCAGCGATGACTCTTACGCCCAGTGACGGCTGGACGTGCAGCCATTTGGCCCATAGGCGGTGGCAGAACAGAGCTCAGTATTACCATGATTAACTAAACCCAGTGGAGCCCAAAGGAGCACAGACCATGGAGAAGGCCACAGACCTACAGTCTGCTGTAGGCAACCAATTAACTTTGGGGAAGATCAGACAGAATAATGCCCTTTCTCCTCCTGTACTTCTTAGCCTAGCATTTCCTCGTCTCACTCAACAAAAGGATGCTCGAAATTTCATTTTGATTATTAATATCATTTATATGCTACTTTAAGATCTGAAAAACACTTTCCCACATATTATCTCATTTCATATAGAGTAGGCAAGCATGGGGCCATGGAAAGACTACTGGCCTGGCGAGACGGATTCAAATCCTGCCTCTGAGAGTTACTAGCCATATAAAATGGAAAGAACAATGCCTGGAGCACCTGCTTCACAGGGTTTTCTCAAGGCTTCAATGAGCTAATAAATGCAGAGGCAACCCGACATAGTGACCAAGAGGCTGGTCTCAGAGTCAGGAAGAACCGGGCTTCAGTCCTCCTCTGACATAGCCCAGCTGGATGCCCAGGGGGAGGGCAGCTAACTCTCAGTGCCCAAGGAAGCTCTTTAAGGTTCGAGGGAAATGAAGAATTAGCCCTCTGTATCAGAGGGAGAAATTTCCACACAAGGATGTCCCTGCCCTGAGGAAATCACAAACCCAGGCCAAATGTTTTAAAAGCACTATAAAATGTTAGAGAAGAGGGGAGAAGGGAGAAAAAAAATATGTGTGTATGTATATATATATATATATATAT